>NC_083774.1:20178743-20334687 GCF_963514075.1 Conger conger
CAAATGAGTTGCAGCAGAGAACCTGCAGCAAGCTAATTAAGTTTAGGATGGCCGCGCCGTTATTAAAACAATCAAAGCATTTTACTGCCAATGCTGTGGGACATGGAATCTCGCCGGACAGGACAGAACAGGACAGCACAGTACACCGTGCCAGCACCACGCAATATGGACGGAACCACAGCAGGCTCGCAAACACGCACATCGCCAATAACGCTTTCACTGGGAGCTGCATTTTGGAACTTTTCTTGATCGATATATGGGTGTGTAAATAGGTAGCCAATTAATTTTTTGGTTTGGAATGGAACCCCAGATAAAATATGATGTATGCCCACTTATTATTCATAGTAATAGTAATTGTAGCAGGGTTTTCACTAATAGAAGTGCTTTTACTATTATTATTGCAACTAGATGTATTACAGCTTGCATTTGTTAATTTGGACCATATCCTTATTCATGTACGAAGCAAAACACGAATCAGTTTTTTTTCTCATACGCAACTCACCCTCTGATTTTTGCAAACCTGTCTTATGTTTGGACAAATGTATATTAATATATAGCACTGCACTTGATGCAGGTATTTAATGATAGTAAAAATGGAGAATGTTCCATTTAATTTTCCAGCCACTTGGGCTATGTAAGTATGATGGCAGGCCATAGAAAAATGACAAAGAGAAAGGTGTTGTAACAATTACAATAGGCGCGGTGAGCAATTTAAATTTAACAAAAAAAAACCCATCGTACACAAATTAAAACTGGAGGACGCATAGTTTTCTGACAATTAAAACACGGGCGTGAACGGTAAAATTGTATTCCACAATTAAAACACCTAATTCAATTTCACATTCACAGACCATTAAAAATGCAGGGCCCTGCTCTTCCAGGGGGTGGGGGGGGTGTGCGGATCAGCCCAGCCCTGGGCAGTGTCGTGGCTCAGTTCCTCTCTGTAAGTGCTTCTTTGTTCCTTACTTATTGGCATTCCTGTTAATTGGCATTAGGACGCCTGGAGCTCCTTGCACAAGAGCTCCGCGCAAACAGAGTAGCTTTTCCCCGCAAAAGGCAGTGCAGAGTGGCTGACTTGTCAAAAAATACAAAAAATGCCTCCTCTGAAGTCCTTGGCGGAACAAAAAATGCAATGATAGCTGATATTCCCGGCTCCTAATTACTTTGTATTTATTCTACCCCCCCCCACACACGCCTCCCCGTTTTCTTAACTGGGGTGAGCCTAAAACTTCAGTGGTAAAAAAGACCTGTCTGATTTGTAAGCGGGTAAAGGCCGAGGCAGAACGTTGGCAGTGGTGTGCTCCGGTGGTGGTGTGCACAGCTCCGGTCTGAAGGTGATGTCACACGCGTGTCACCATCACGGGGGTGGAGTCTCAAACCTGCTGCTCAAACACTCAGCAACCTTAGAAGCTGACACACACACATACACCCATACACACACACACACACACACACACACACACCCACACACAGACACACACAGACAGGCCACTGAAAACAGCCCAACACAAGGCAGAGACGATGGCACCCACACACACCCACACACACCCACACACACCCACACACACCCACACACACCCACACACACCCACACACACCCACACCCACACCCACACCGGCCAGCCTGGCAGACTTGGGTTGGCGGGTGAGACGTAGGCAGCAGAGAGACCCCCTTCCCCTCTCCAGAGTCTCAGAGTGGTGGGGTAGTAAAGGTAAACCAGATTAAGACATCTTTCGGTCGGCGCCCCGCCGTTCACAGGCCTCATTGCTCCCAGGGGACGGCGCAGCCCTAAACCTTCCCTAACGGGCTAGCTGAATAGGTAAATGGCTTCCACGAGGCCGGGAAAATCAATGCGTGTAAACGCAGTTCTCACTGCCTCGGGATGATCCTGTCGAAGTCATTTTATTATTGCTCAAGGAGCCGGCATCGACCTGACTGTTAACCACTCAGAGACGGCTAGTCACAATGCGATGAGGAAGAACTGTCCTGTCCGTTCCAATCTGGTTTCCCACTTCAGGAAGTCCCTGAATTAGTCCCACTTCCGCATTATTAGTCCTAAACTCGGAGGTAGTGCGCTCAAGCACATACATACGTGCTAGTGAATTTATACGCAGATAATCGCTCTATGGATACCTCTGTGTACAGGGAAGTTCAAAACCTGACTGGCTCTCCTGCTGCACTTATGAACAAGGCACTTCACTTCAGCTGTTGCCATATAATTGGACTGGTTTATTGAGCATACTGTGTTATATGTACTGTAGTGTACTGTAGGTTGCCCTGAATTAGGAAATGCCCCAAGTACATTAATTATATAATGATTCACTGTGAAATAGTTATTTTAACATGTGTAAAAGTTAAATGAAATATTATCAATACTCCAACAATCAGTCCTCATCTCCTCCTGGCTCTTGAATGCTAATAGTCTCTCTCCAGAAATGGGGAAACGGTCTACCATTTCAGCTAAAACTGACCATTTTTACAGTTCATTCTCTAACCTGGATTATGTCTAGAGTAACATTTCAGGATTCAATCAACATTTGTCCTTTAAAAGAAAACTAAGGGTTCACAAGGCACAAGCCTCAATCGGGTGAATAAAATTCAAAATTATTTAAAGCTACAGATGGATAAATTGAATCCAGATCCTAGAGACTTTGTGGACTAATACAAGCATCACCTCCAGAGTCATGTGTTCTACCCGCTCCTCCATGGTGTTTAGCCCATTAGAAGCATCTCAAATAAAGTGAGATCATCACACTCTCGTGTTAAATCAACAGCAATCAGCCCCTACTTCTGCGATATTTCGAGGCTAGAAAATCTAGGAAGCGTGCTTTAATCTCATGTCTACAGTAAACCTTTGCAAAAATATGTTTATCCAACAATCTAACGCCAAGCTGGTGCTGGATTTGTGCCCAATTATTACTACGTTTAAAATGTACAGCACACTTTAACTCCCCATCATGACAGCGTCAGCAAAGTACAGTATGTTCTCAACACCGCGAGTCTGCATATACTCTACAGCGGAGCAAAAAAAAAAAAACTGTTATTTGAACTGTTTATACATGCATACTTCTGTTAGGATAAATCATCATCTAGTCTGGATATGTACCAAGCTAGTGTGGTACTTGGGCCCCAAGGGGAACACATCTATAGTCTCCTGCAAGTTTAGCAGAACTGCTGCACTGTTGTGCGACACAGATTTCTCTGATCCATTGCATTCATTTGCATTACCTGGGCATTTTAAAGCCCATGCATGATGTAGTGGAATGACTGTTCAGGCTCAGATTCAATATTACCCCAGTGCATTTTGTCCATAACTGTGAATAATGAAATTAGTCAAGTGTTAGGTTTTTTTTTTTGTTCTTCACTCAACATAATGGGGTACTCTATATGCATAAACTGTCCGGAATCATCTTAATCATTGTTTTCCACCATTTTATTGAGGAGTGCTTCAGAGGAAAGTATCTACAGTCTTACTATGAACAAAAAGGAGGCTGAGATGATGAAATGGCCCAATGCTGATTTCAGATATGTATCCAGTGAAACTATGCGCGTATATGATATAGTGTACAATAAATTATATAACAACACCCAGCTAGTAGAGAATACCTGTGGTCTGTGCTTTGGGCGTCCTCAGGACGTGTAGCCATATATTTAGTCTGATCATAGTTTATAACAATGTTCAGGTTATATTTCTACAGTCTTCAGTCTACAATCAGGAGCACAGGAATCATATTTACACCACACACAACCTGTAATTCACTGTCCCCCTCATTGTCCGACTGAAATCAATGAAGCTGTGGTAATATTGTAAATTGTATATATGGCAAACCAAAATGGTTATCAGGAATCCAGACATTTTAGTTAGTGTTCATTTCATTACATTACATTAATGGCATTTGGCAGACGCACTTATCCAGAGCAACGTACAGTTGATTAGACTAAGCAGGAGACAATCCTCCCCTGGAGCAATGCAGGGTTAAGGGCTTTTGCTCAAAGGCCCAACAGCTGTGCGGATCTTATTGTGGCTACACCGGGGATCGAACCACCAACCTTGCGGGTCCCAGTCATGCACCTTAACCATTACGCTACAGGCCGCCACTGAATGGTAAGTTCTGTTAAACTAGGCATTTACATATCACTACACATGAACAACTGTTGTGGAACATATTAGCATCACAAACTATCATGAATATACTCACATGAGTTTAGTGGTCACAAGCTAAATCAAAAAATGCTGTTGGGTATAACAATCCTAATTGTGCTTTCCGTATTTTAGGCCGCGTTACAATGGCACTGGTACTGGTGCTGTTATGGACTGTAATGGAGGTTCACAGCGATTATTTTTCCTCAAAAATAAATTTAAATAGAAAACATTGAGTTTTCAAAAGGAAGGTTGACATTTCTGGTCAATCTGTAGCACAGACTTGGGTGATGCGTTTGTGATTCTGAAGATACAAAAGAATGGGATTTTTCTCCATGTCATTTGTTTGGTTTAAGTTTAGAAATGCTTATGAAACACTGGGATGGTGTAGCAATAGGCTGTGCGCGATGGGTTCAGCTGTTTTCTGGCAAAAAAGGATCTCCTCCGAGTTTTCGGAAGAGCGCTGGAAATATGTCTGTGTCCCCCGTTGTGTGTGATGCTGTATTAAAGCCATATTTTGTGTCATCACTGACAGATATATGGTGTGCCTTAAACAATATGAACTATGTGTTAAGAAATAAACTGCTTACACCACTGGAATTCTTACAGGAACACTTCAATCCAGACTCAGCCACTTTTATATAATTATTTTTTTTAGCACATTTTCCCTGGTGCAAGCAGACAGGGATACGTAGCGCAATAAAACACTAAGGGGACGAATCCCAACTATTAAATTACACATTTTGCGGAGAGAAATACCTTGTTTGTTTAATGCACGTTTACAGTACGCAACTGTTAACGTTTTACAAGGAAAAATACATTGTTGTGTTTATCGTAACGCTTTCATAGCAAAGGCGATGATGCTGCTCTTCTGAAAACAGCGACTTTATAAAGCAAGTCCCGGATCATGCTGTGTCTGCATTCTTTTTTTCTTTTTTTTCTTTTTTTACCGTAGCTAAGGTGATGTCAAATGCAGAGATAATATTTTACGATCACAGAGGAAATACATTCCTTGCCAAATTCTTGTTAGCTAATCCTCATCTTAAGCAGAACTGAAAACACTAATGCACCTTTGCGTTATAATGCCCTAGCAGCAGCTCTCTCTCTCTCTTCCTCTCTCTCTACCTTGCTCGCCCTCCCTCCATAGTATATCTACAGTATATATGCTGAAAGAGAGAGAGCGAGAGAGAGAGATAACAAGTTCTCGCTCCTTTTAAGTTGTCCACTTGTTTAGAGCTCTCCTGTGGCAGATGACCTGTGAGTGACGGCACGCAGACCCTCCTCTCTCTCCCTACTCATCTCCCGCTGTGGTCCGGGGAAGGGGAAAACAGATGTTGGGAGAGCTAGAGGAGTGTAGCATGGCATTCTATCGTTAATGCTCCCCGCGCATAAATCTGCGTAATGAGAGACAGCCCATGCGCTAACCCCAGCAACGTACTCTTTCATTATTCCACTGGGGGAGGTAGGGAGAAAGATGGCTCCCCGCTCACAGGAATGCTAGACCAATGATACTCTATTTTGCCTGCGAGATACCGCATTGTACGATGATGTTCCTTCCTGTGTCTGATGGAGAGATCCGGTCTGTGCTAAGCTAGACTCTACCATCTCTGTGTTCTAGAATAATAATGACTAACCAGGCCAGGAAAGTAATTTCTGTTTGAACAGAATTAAACAGATTACACATACATATATCCATACACAGTCAGCACCTATCGAAGAATATTCATAAGCTCCTGTATTGTGGAGAAGGCAAAGTTAACCCATCTACTAGTAAACCATATTTTACCAGCAAACAAAAACACTTAACATTTTTATCATATTCTATGAGCCTTAAAATGATTTGCCAAAATGTAAATTTCTGTAACCCATTTCTTAGCGCTTAGTCTTGTAACCATAACCTTTTCGCTGACATACTTTCTTTCACACCAGAGCCAGACCATTGCCGTGAATAATGCCGCGTGTGCAAGGTGCTAACTCAGCACCATGAACCAATCACGTTCATGCTCGCAAACAAAAAAAAAATGGCATCTTACGATTTGGGCCGGGCCCAAAATCCGCTACGATGCTGGTGCCCTCACACCCAGAATGCTTTGCTTCAGGGGCCGCGGTCTGCTGTGGAAGACAGGCATTGGTCTCAGCGATAAAGCTGTCAGCCATGAAAGAAGAAGGCCCTCCATAGTAGTGAGCAGCAACAATGGTGGCACTGACATGCACTGCAGGCTTCCCTTGGCCTTTTAAAGCATGCCAAACTTTTGAAGAGGCTCTTTCACTTTATAAATCATCCCGCTAGCTCCTCGGATCCTGGCAGGCTCCATTGACAGGAGAGTCAAAATGATGTGAGTGATGGTGGGGGTGGGGTGGTGTCAGGATAACAATCGAAAGAATGAGGGAATACAGGTGTTTCGGTTTACGAGACAACTGCTCTCGCCCTGGATCTTTGACAGCTGTTGATGTTATCAGTAACGCGCGGCTATTATTGGCCGCGGTCTAAGGGGCCGGGAGGCCCTTCCCGTAGCAGCGTCTCGGTGCTTGATAACATTTGGCTGAACTTTCAGACGCGAGCCTCCCCCCTGACTTTCTTACAGTCCAGCCCGCCTAAACCGATCAGAGAGAGAGATGCGCGCCAGGGAAGACGAGTAAAATATTATTGACTGGAGTGTTTCACGTCTATTAGGGAGAGAGTGCAGAGGGAGGGGAGCGGCGGGGAGAGCTGACAGGCTTCAGGATAATCAGGGGGAAATGAAGGCAGCGGAGTAACCCTTCGCCAGAGGAAAACACGGCGCTGTGCGAGAGGTCGCTGCGCGCAGCAAAAAAACAAATACAAACTGGCAAACAAGAGACGGCCATTAACTTTGATCCTAACAGCCTCTGCTCTTAATGTTATAAATAACTTTTCTCTTTTTTTTTTTTATTCTCTCCGGCCCCGGCGAAACAAAAGTGGCAAACGAAGGCTAATGTTTCGTATAACAGTCTGTTTGTCGGAGAGCCATTAAACTTCTGAGAACACTGAGAAACTCGTAGCTTTCCTCTAATTACAACGGGAAGTATAAGGATTAAGCACCCTGTTCCTGGTCTGGGGTCACAACTTGAGCAAAGAGGCAAGGGAAAGACTACCATTTCCCATTTTTGCTATTACTGATTAAATTCTGCAATATCACATACCAGTGGAAATGCTTCCATAGGGACCATTCTTCAAGAGAGAGACTTCATTTTGTGGTTAAGAATGACACATTTCTGACCAGAAACACACTTTCCCAGACTGCAAATGGGCGTCTCTCTGGTGTACGTTGTGACTTGTGTTGACTTGAAGGGGGTGAATACACATATAGGAACAGACAGGGAGTATGACCTTCCCCCAAACCCCCATGCGTTCAAACCCCGCGTTAGCGGTTCTTCTGAAGGGATGAATCACATACAAAATGGAAGTTACACTATTATTTACTACAATATGTAAAACACACGTAATCCCTGCTCATGGCCTGAAGATGCATATGGCTTGGTATGTTCAGAGATAAATATGAAATGGAGTTACGACAGGAGGAGAATTAATAGCTGCCATGTTGTGATAAAGGGCGATTTTCCTTTTAAAATTTCACACCGATAAAACTTTAACCTGCTGAGATTACCAGTGGGAAAGAAATTGAACACATGCAATCTCTTTTTGCCCCTTTTCTTTTTTTAATGTTAATTCACCTTTCCAAAATGCTCACCGCAGATGTGTGTCATACACAGAATTCCTCCACACAATGAGTCATATTATTATTTTAAAACTGGAAAAGGACTCTCAATCAAACCCCTTTATATTTAACAACATACACATTTCCAAAGTTCATGAGTGATATTCAGGAATTAAGACTAATAGCAGAAATTATATTTGGTAATAATTTACATTGCAGTCCCAAAGAGCTAAAAAGGCCCCCATGTGAATCATCTGTAGGAATCCAGAAAATGTATATAATATTCTTGCTTAAGCTCCTTGCTTCTCAAACCTTCTTCTGGGAATTCACCCAATGTGGTCTGCTTTCATTGTCTGACACAAATTAAAAACACGGCTTTTAGGTGTACATAAGCCGTGCGGTTTGGTCTGCATTTAACTTCCGCAGCTCAAATCCAACTTTTGTGGCTCAAATCCAAAAAGAAGTACTCGTTCTGTTTTTTTTCCTTCTTTTTTTACACGACTGCAATATTTATCCTCTTGCATAAATATTTTAATGAAGTAAATTTTCACCAAGAAGAGTCATCTTTTATCATTAGAGGCCTCAGCTCAGATAGCCGGTCTGTAGCAAAGCTAAGGGGAAGGCAGGGCTGGGACCGTGGGCCATTAAATCATAACGCCACGCGCCTTTCCTCGCTGCCATTCCACTCTATGTGCAGGGTAATAAATTACACTCCCACTTATTATTCTGCAATTATGAGCAAAACCTTGTTTTGCTTTACTTTGTTACAAAGACAGGAAGTCGTCCAAATGATCCATGAATGTCCCATCAGCCTACGACCCATACCTCAGACGGAGCGGAGATTACGGAGTGGAGTGGATGTCGGCCCATTTCGAAAGTAAACATGCGTAGGAATCCATTTCACTTTGCTGCATTATTTATTTTCTTTGCTGACGACATTTTCTAGGATAGTTTATATAATATTTATATTTTTACATTTTACCCATTAATATGGCTAGACACATATTTTTTTATGGAATCAATTCAAACTGTTATACCCTCTCTGGGTACAAACCCGAAACCCTCTGAAAGTTGAGTTCCTGAGCTTGTACAGAGTGTCTGAAAGGCACTTCATAATGTGGAGCACCTTGGCTCTCAAGCATCAGGTACATATAAAAGATTCAGGTTAAGAAATAGAAGAGCTGGAGTGGTAATAATGATAAAGGAACAGGCTAGTAACTCCAGACTTGGGGGCTGTGGATTCGATACTTGGGGTTGTGGATTCGATACTTGGGGTTGTGGATTCGATATTTGGGGTTGTGGATTCGATACTTGGGGTTGTGGATTCGATACTTGGGGTTATGGATTCGATACTTTGGGGTTGTGGATTCGACACTTTGGGGCTGTGGATTCGATACTTTGGGGTTGTGGATTCGATACTTTGGGGTTGTGGATTCGATACTTGGGGCTGTGGATTCGATACACATACTGTACCTACGGGCATTTTGAATTCTCCAGCCTACTGCATGTCTTTGGACTGTGGGAGGAGACCAGAGTACCCGGCAGAAACTCACACGGCCACAGGAAGTACATGCAAACTCCACATTATCAGAAATAAAGCAACAGAGGAGGAATATTTTTATTCTTCAAGGATGAAATTTCTCAAATGTATCCTGAAACTACAGAAATGTTCTCTCTGAGTATGTTTTCCAAGCAAAAAAGGTTCAAATTAAATATAATTTGTTGGCTAGGGGTACAATTGTATGTACCTACTGTATAGGGTACCACCCCAGCAACAACACATTTTTACCTTTTTAGGCTCTTTTCACACCTTTCTTTCTAGAAGTGCACAGCACCGCAATACTGTCCCTCATCATGGTTTTAAAGAATACTCTATTGTGATTTGATCATACAACAGTGTGTAAAACTAATATTCAGTTGTGAGCAATCAAGTGCATTCCAAAGTGTTTCATCAAAACGGCAGACAAAACAAGATTATTTGAGATCACATTATGAAATCATTTTGCATCATGCACCGACAAATGAAAACTGACAGTTTGCCTCTGGGTTCTGCAATGACACAGAAGACTCCTAAATCGCCCTTTCCCGAGCAAAGGTGAAAGTATTTATTTGCAGTAAAATCAAACGCATATTGTGTTGAAAGCAAAAACGTTTAAGTCAGCATAGCAATAAAAGCTCAGCAAATTCTAAATGTTGCACTTATTGATGCAGCAACCAAAGACCACACATTTTCCAGAACTACCAGAAGCCATCATGGAAAGTAACTGATTACTGATGTAGTGATGGATGGGAGTCATGTCGCTTTAGTAGGCCATAAACCAAGGCAGGCAGTTGTTTTGCAAGTGAAGGTACAAATTTTACACATTGAGAGGAATCTCGCAGTCTATTTGGTAAGTCCAACCAAGGCTACAATCTCTGACATCACGGCATGCAACTTTTTGTTTCAACTGACCTTTTCTTAAAGAAGTGCTCTTTAAGCCAGAAATGTTTGTACTTTCATATGTTCATTCTACCGACATCCCTTTATGGTTATCAAAAAACACCGTTTTCATGAGACAAGGTCTTCAATTGTTTAACACGGGTTGCCCTGCCACAGATGCTATTTTCTACAGTGAAAGGACCGTAGCAAAGGTGCGCTGTTTAATGCAAGATCCATCTTAAAAGGAATTGTGTCAGCATACCGCAATCCATGCATACAATAAACCAAGAGGAAATCCACTGGAGGAACCAGCCCAGACTCGTATCGTCACCACCATAACCGGCATCATCCCCTCCACCCCACCCTCTGAGCCACCAAACAATATGCTCCCTAACATTTGCCAGGAAAATAGATTAGAACTTTAATCGCAAAATAAGCTTCGGAAAAGGAATTGGTAACTCTAATCACACGGGCCTTTGTTGTCCCCGTGGTTTTGTCTTTGAGACGGAGATTAATTTCAGTCCTGCTGTCTGGTACAGTACGGGGAGGGGGGGGGGGGGGGCGGGGGGTTCCCTGTTATTGAGTGTCATGTGAAATTCAGAGCATCTGAAATGAGGAGGGCCATGCGGCCTGTCCCTAGGAACAAACTGACAAGCCAGCGGTCCCAATCAGTGCATTATTCTGCTAAAAGAGAAATACGGGCGAGGGAAGCAGAGGATGATGGGACAGCTCGTAAAAATCTAACTCAGTGCAATCTAAACTTTTACTCACAGGAAAAGAAACTCAGGCATTCTGGAGTGCATGGTTGATTCATACTCACTTTCGGCTATAAATGTACGAGCAGGAAAAATCTCCTTTTTTTTTCATAATGATCTAGGATTTTCAACTGACTTGTGAAAACTTGTGCAAGTCATCTTTAATCTCAAGTAAGCAACTGGATACTTTTTCATAAGTCCAGTCGTGTTCAGGCCCGGTCCTGGCGGGCCACTGCCTGTGTAGGTTTCACATCTAGCCGGGCTTAATTAATCAAGGTTGATTGAGCTGTCATGTTAACGCTGATCAGAATTTGAAATCTCTTGACAATTACCTGCTATAAGTCATTTGTGGAATACATGTGTTGCTGGATATGTGTTTATGTTGTGAAAAGATAAAAATAAAGGTATTTCAGGGCTCGTTTTTCTTCATTTGCACCTCGCAAGTCAGCGATGCAGATTACGTTTAAGTTAATTGATTATGATTAGTTGCTATATTGATTGATTGTTATAGGGCCTAGAACAATTAAACAATTAATTAAGACAAATAAACCAAAACCTCTGCTCTAAATTTGTTAGTGTAGCAAATGTTATAAAATAAGAAAGAGATGGGTTTACCTTTGGCTTTTTTAAGATGCGAAATACTCCTCTGACCATACATTCGTTCAACATGAACGTACAGTCAAAAAAAGCATCAAGAAATTTTGAGTCCTCATCAGTATTTAATAACAAGATCAAGCAGGCTTCATCAGTTGAGGGCAGGAGCATATTAGCAATAATATCACTGTGGTTCATCAGGGCCCATATAAAAAAAAAACGATTTATAATCTACGCAATACCTGCTTCAGAGGGCAGGCTAAATCTGGTAAAATATGTTCAGATTACTGAATATAATGTATTCTTTTAATCCTATGTCATTCCTACCTCAACCGAATCGAACGTTTATAAACAGACCTTGCTGTCCAAATTCCTTTTCCCCATACCCACACACCACAAAGCACTATGGAGGTAAACATACGCATATTTGTTGATCTCCACATGCATTTGTCTTTAGTGTAAGTGTAAGTGTATGCATACATATGCATGTACTGTACATGCATGTGTGTATGTGTACATTCTACGTGTGTGATTGGATTTTCATTTTGTGTATTTTTGAGCATGCTCATGTGTATTTGTGAATGTATGTTTATTTCAGTGTGCGCCTGCATGTGTGGGCATTTCAGTGTGTGTGTGTCTGTGTGTGCATGCATTTTAGTGTGTGTGTGTGTGTGTGTGTATTCCAGTGTGTGTGCGTGTGTGTGTGTGCATTTCAGTGAGTCTGCGTGTGTGTGTATTTCAGTGAGTGTGTGTGTGTGTATTTCAGTGTGTGTGTGTGTGTGTGTGTGCATGTGTGTGTATTTCAGTGTGTGTGTGTGTGTGAGTGTGTGAGAGTGTGTGAGTGTGTGCGTGTGTGTATATTTCAGTGTGTGTGTGTGTATTTCAGTGTGTGTATGTGTGCGTGTGTGTGTGTGTGTGTGTGTGTTTGTGCATGTGTGTGTATTTCAGTGTGTGTGTGAGTGTGTGAGTGTGTGCGTGTATGTATATTTCAGTGCATGTGTGTGTGTGTATTTCAGTGTGTGTGTGTATTTCAGTGTGTGTGTGTGTGTGTGTGTGTGTGAGTGTATATTTCAGTGTGTGTGTGTGTGTATTTCAGTGTGCGTGAATGTATATACTGGCCAGCACAAGGCAGCAGTGCTCAGAGTGGCTCTTTGCAGTGATGCAGACCAACAAGCCTGCGCTTGGTTTTCCAGGCCGTCTCAGTTCCTCACCAAACATACAACACCAGCCACAGGTCTTTAAAAATCACAAGAGACTTTACGCAAGACCAGCTTAAGCCAGCCAAACCCTGCTATGACACTGCTGCTACTGTGCCGTCCAGAGAGTTAAGAGAGTTTACTTTAAAACAGAGAATTCACAGCATAAGGCATTCTGTGCTTTTTAGCCCACCCATGCAGCTCAGTTCATAGCCCTCTCCAAGTTTTCTGAAAATGAGCAAAAGAGCAAATAAACCATATCGTCGGAGATTAATTATGCACTTTATGCGCCTAATAATATGCAACAAAAATGTTCTCGCTTTTATCATGCGGCTTCCTCCAAACGTAGAAGTTCTGCATATGTAAGCTCTCCCCTTTGCTTTGAGCGACAGCCTTTCCACTCGCGAACAGGAAGGAAAATAGAATGCACATGTTCCCCCACAGCTCACTTTGTAATTAGCTCCAGCCATGTCAGCGATTTTTATGAGAAATTTCCGGAACACAAGAAGAGCTCATCTGCATGTGAGGGAAGGCAAAACTACTGCGGCGACTCCGTGACGCATTTACAATGTGTGTGTCTTTCTTCTTAACCAGCCCACTAATCACACAAATTATTGCATCTAATTACCACTGAAGCTCTAATTAATTCTTTCAGTACCACATCATTTAGTGCGCATTCACACCACAGCACCTGTTTTGAAAATCCCCGCCGTTAATTTGTTTATAAACAAACATAATTTGCATAAAATGTTTAATGAATGTTTTTGTGATTTGGTGCGATCCTCCCGTTGTGTTTTGGTTCTGAGGAGGGTCAGAGACAGAGCACCGCCAAATTAACCCGACCAAAATTCCTCTGCACATTGCCTGATTTTTTTTCTCCCTAATATATATTAATAAAATGAAAACACTCAGTGCTAATTAATACGAGCATGCGCTGCTAATTACTCTGCTGTATAACAAGCGAGTTGTTGAACCCTTTTAGAAAATCATGTCAGTTTGGTTTTTTAATACGTTCTCTGTGCACGGACTGTTAATGGAACGAGGAGACAAAGGGAGAGCGTGGGACTGGGAGACACAACAGATACAGGCGGTGTACAGTAACAGTGGAAGTGTAGCGCACGCACAACACTGCTAGAACTACCCTCACCGCTTCATCTGGAGAACACACGTTTTCACTTCCCACACAGGTAAGAAGCCAATTACAGCGAGAGAGAGAAACCAAAACGAGTCTACAGAGAGAGGGCCAGACTTTTTAAGCAGGAAGGAATGAGACTGCAATGGCTTTTGTTGCAACCACCAAGTTTCTGTTCCTGACCAAGCAGTACTAAAGAACACATACAGGCACAATCCATACTTTTACATCTGGAGTGCAGTGTTGTTGGAACCATCTTGAATGATGCAAAGGAAATAGCTTTTTTAATTTTTATTCCATATCTAAAGAGAAGCTCCTCTCTCAAACGTCATATTTCTGATGTTAAAGTTAGAATGATGAGATACATAGAAGTAATTAACCACTTATGAGCATTAACACTAATAAATTATTTTATTTGGGAAAGGGTATAAAAACACTGTATTAATCTGTATTATGTTTGCACACCGCCTACAGTTGTGCATGTTAAAGTCAGGCTCACACAAACAAACACAAATTGCTTGAAAAACAGCATCTAATCAAAAATAATGACAAGAATGAGAAATATGCACAGTGGATGTGTACACAGTATGGCGTTACATATACCCTTTCAGTCAAGGCTGCTGTTGATTACATGTGACACTAATGTTTGTTCCTTTGGACACTGTTCCCCCTGCTGGTGTAAAATCATAATTGTGCTTTAGTTATTAATATAATTATTCAATACTATATCATTAATGCATATTTCATTTGAATGTCAGCTTTCAGAGAGAAGTCAAGATAAGTAAAGTGCAGTAATGTATGGAAAAACTTCAAAATCTGAGGATCCAGTTAAAAGCCTTTCACTGTTAAAATGTTCTATAATAAAAAATATGTATGAACATAGATCTTTTTATGTGTGTATGGATGGTTTGTTTCCCATAATCATATTACCTTGTACTTTTCATTTTACATGACATTTAGAATTTATTTTATTATTGATAGTTTCATTTAAACGTATTTAAAATGCAATGCATTTTTGTATACATTATAAAGTTATAATGAATCTTATTCTGCAGATACCAGACACAAAGTAGTGCAGGGCTTTCACATGCCTTCAGAAGTGATACAAATTCCCTGTCCCCCCCCCCCCCCCCCCCCCCCCCCATAGACGTATGGTGTTCATTCCTCCTGAAACAGATGTATATAAAGTATCTTGAAATGCAAGCAGCTTACTTTCATTTTGTTGTCCAAAATAGGTTTTCCTTTGAGATGCAGTATGTATGGGAAATATCTTTGAGATGTCTGTTAAAATATAATCATTAAACAAAGGAGGATATTTGTTACCTGTTGACTCTAGGAACAATATGAGCACTACATACACTTTTCTAAAAATGAAAACTATGGAAATTAATAATTGTATACGGTTAGCATACTCATTCACTTTTGCGAAGAGTGGCATCTTTTGATTTTAGAGATATTTACTGTGGTTCAACAAGAATTAGTGGTAGGTGGTGATTTTTGACAGGGCATATTAAGAATTAATCACTCTTAATAATTCATAAGGCTTCTAAAGTTATACATTAATTTTTGATCTTCTCCATCCGACTCTATTATTTGCATGGAATCAAATGAGATTATAAATAATGCTATGACATCAGTCCGGAACAGCAGTGTCCCTGTGCTGTACTGCTAGGCAAATGCTCAACACATTTATTATTATTATGTGTCTAACACTGTTCTTTTATTTTCCTTGGGCAGCTCTCGAGTCCTCAGCTGTGACCCACATACAGTAAGAGACAACTGAATCCTCTCCCTCACACACTTTCCCCCTCTCTCCCTCTCACACACACACACACACACACACACACACACACACACACACACACACACACCCAGAACCTGGAGTTCAAGGACCACAAAGGAAATAAGTCTGACTTTGTGCCATCCTTGATATTTTTAAGACACATTATGTACTGTGTACTACGTATTTTAAAAAGCACCAAGTAAACTAAACTAAACTAAACTAAACTAAACTAAACACACGCATGCACAAGCACGCACACTTCTTACATAAATAATTACCCCACTTCCAATTATGATTCAATATTCAGAGTTAAACATGCTTTATGTTTCTCCCTCTCTTATTAGACCACTTGAGTTTTCAGAAGTGCTGAGCTATTTGAGAAATGATCAATTAAAAATGGAACACAATTTGCATATAAGGAAGAGGAGATTTATGAGGAGCAAGCGTACACAGCAACGCACATCAGTCTCACATCCGTCAGAATTTATATGCTTTGTGACTGATCTTAAATTCCAGGGCCTGAAGAAGATAAAGCGTGCCGTTGCTGTTATTGTCAGGAGTCTAAATCCTAGACAAGATTTATTAGTAATCTTATCAGAAACGTCTCAACTTTTTTGCCTTTAATACGTGTCAACCTCCTCCCAGGAATTTTCCTTGCACCAATTATGTTTCTCAACGCCTGAACCTCCAATTCTCGGTAGATTGTATAAACACACATTTCTCACCTGTGTGTGTGCGCGTGTGTGTGTGAGCATGTGAGAGAGAGCGCGCTCTTCCTGTGTGCAGATCTATAAATCATGATTTTTTTATAAACCCCCTTTCACACCCCATAACTCTGACTAAAACAGGGTGATTGATCATATACTAGTTAGTTATGTAATTTTAACAAAAGCGCAAAAAAACATATACTGTACCCTTGGCTTGATAATCAGGGTATTCATCATTAAAAACTGAACCCTGAAGCAATGGTTTTAACATATTCTAATGACTACCTCATTTGCAAATTGCATTGACCTTTCATGTGCGCTTAGTAAGCACCTTGTTCTACTGTGTACTGTATTTATTGTTTGCCAATACAAACTAGGCAAAGATTGGATAATTACTGTAATCTATTAACTCCATTGCTCTACACCTACTTGCACCTGTGTGTGATATGGGACTGTGCAGAGCACTCCAGCAGTCACTTCTAAAATCTGAGAGCTTTAATCATTAAAACTCAGGCATGCGTTCAGAAGGCCTGTGATGGATAAGTTGGGAGGGAGGGGGGAATTCACTTAGCCATTATGATTATCAGATTGCATGTCCCCATGCCAATAACAAAATAAATATTGTGTGTGTTATGTTTAAGTCACAAATTAATGGATTTCTTCCTAATATTCATATTCAAATATAAAAAATTAAAAAAAACATGCCCAGTGTAAATTATCAACAGTACTACCAACAGTGAATACTGGACATGTCATCAGAAACTTACAAGCGCACCCCTACTGTTAGCATTCAATCACCTAGCTCCCCTGAGAGGTACATGAAGAGTTATTGTGACGCCTTCTTCCAAACACATGTACACTGCATATGTATAAAGTGTGTGTGCCTCCTGTGTAAACAGTGTCGTACATAAAACATTTCATATTCATTTAGGCTGCGAATCATCAGACTCCATTAAATAAGCGTGGTGTGTACATTAAAGTACAGTAAGCAAATAAATATATAAATAAATAGAAGGCACACCGGTGTGGTGTGTTCACGTATCTGCATGTCAACGTGTTTAATCTGGTGGGGAAAGGGGGGGCAGGGGTGGAGTTGTGTGTGTGCATGCGTGTCTGCATGCTTGAGTCCTTTCTACATGCACTTGCGTGTACTGTGTGTTTACTCTATGCGTTTGTGTGTGCATGCATGTTTTCACTCATTCAGTCATTATGTGCGTGTAGTATGTGTGTAAGCATTGTGTGTGTGGTAAGTGAGTAATAATTAGGTGTGTGTAATCATTGTGTGTGTAGTGTGTGTAAGCATTGTGTCTGTAGTGTGTGTAAGCATTATGTGTGTAGTGTGTGTAAGCATTATGTGTGTAATCATTGTGTGTGTAATCATTGTGTGTAGTGTGTGTAATCCTTGTGTGTGTGTAGTGTATGTAATCATTGTGTGTAATAAGTCACTGTGTGTAGTGTCTGTGTGTGTAATGTATGTAAGCATTATGTGTGTGTAGTGTGTGTGTGTAATCCTTGTGTGTAGTGTGTGTGGGTAATCCTTGTGTGTGTAATCCTTGTGAGTGTAGTGTGTGTGCAATCATTATGTGTGTAGTGTGTGTAAGTATTGTGTGTAATCCTTGTGTGTGTAGTGTATGTAATCATTGTGTAATCATTCACTGTGTGTAGTGTCTGTCTAAGCGTTGTGTGTGTGTAGTGTGTAATCTTTATGTGTGTGTAGTGTCTGTGTAAGCATTGTGTGTGTAGTGTGTATTCCGTGTGTGTGTGTAGTGTGTGTAATCATTGTGTGTGTAATCATCCACTGTGTAGTGTATGTGTAAGCATTGTGTGTGTAGTGTGTGTAATCCTTATATGTGTGTAATGTGTATAAGCATTATGTGTGTGCGGTGTCAGTGTAAGCATTATGTGTGTGTGTGTGTGTGTGTGTGTGTGTGTAATCCTTGAGTGAGTGTAGTGTGTGTAAGCATTATGTGTGTGTAGTGTGTGTGTGTTTGTGTGTAATCCTTGTGAGTGTAGTGTGTGTAAGCATTGTGTGTGCAGTGTGTGTAAGCATTATGCATGTGTAGTGTGTGTGTAAGCATTATGTGTGTGTAGTGTGTGTTTAAGCATTATGTGTGTGTAGTGTCTGTGTAAGCATTATGTGTGTGTAGTGTGTGTGTAAGCATTATGTGTGTGTCTGTGTGTGTGTGTAAGCATTATGTGTGTGTAGTGTGTGTGTAATCATTGTGGGTGTGCTACAAACCCTTGCCTTACTATCAATTCCTCTGCACGGCTCTTGCTCAACTCTCCGGCTGTCCATCTGAAGACAGTTATGGATAGATAACACTACAGATGCTGGTAATTAAAACAACACTAATTTTGTCTTGCTAGCTGTGCTTTGTTGTTGGAAATCATCTATCATGGCCACTCCTGCCTCTCACAAAGAGGAGACATTTGTCTCATCGTCCTTTCTGCTTGGTCGACACTTTCGCTCGCCTTCTCTCCTCATCCCTCCAAGTACCTGGTTCCTTTTTTTTTCTGCAGATGCAGTACGCCTGCCCCCTTGTATCCCGTTCACCTGGACGCCACACAGCTCTTTCCCCCCAGTAAGGTACATAACGCAATCTCCACCCTTTCTGTTTTACCCACACCATACAGATTCTGTGCATCTGCACCCCCTTTTTACCCGAACGGTGTGAATATAATTTCTACCTCTTTATCGCCCACAGAAAACAAGCGCCATATCCACCGCTTCCTTTGGCCCAGAGAGCATGGTGTGGGAATAAACAGAGTGATTAAAATATCAGATACATATGCACAGGATATGTTTTTATGAGTGGAGGCTGAGAAACAGAGACACAGGGTCATTGATTTTCCCTGCTTATTTATTCTATCTACTGCTTTATTATCTGTGGGTTCTGCCTATATTACAATTATTTTTGTTGCTATCTCTGTGCGTCTGTGTGTGTTTAAGTATTTCGTGTTCATCTTAAAATAAGACCACGTAAGATAATTGTTTTTGTAGGAAATATTTTTTCTTCAGAGAATAAAACACTTCAAATAAGAATGCATTTGCTCTTGAAGTAAATGAGAAACAAATTGAATGTTAGAAAAGGAGGGAAAATGCAAAAAAAAAAAACAATATTAAGTTAAATATTCCAGAAAGTGTATTCCTGCTTATTGTAGGCATTGTGTACGTATGGGATAATATTAATGGACCACCATCACAAAGACTTAATTTCAGATAGCTTGCATAATATTCCCCAATTAGCGTTTGATTTGAAAGATGAACCAACGACAAGCCAGACGAGCACACAGAACGTATGGAGAGGATGTGACATAATGTCACTGTTAGATAGTGCAGACACATGCAGTCAATTACACCATTCAACCCCGGCAATGGGGCCTAAATGTAAAATGGTATTCGAGCGCATGCTAATGGCCAAAGGACGGCATTCTGCTGTACGGTGATACCACGAGGATAGATCTACAATACATGCCTGCAATCTCCTGCTATTACGAGTACATCCGTTCAGCGTGCCCTCGGCCTCTCTCGCGCACATACGGCAGCTAGTTTTAGATAGGCACGGCCGCAGCGGTGGGGCCCCTGTAACCTAGGCCGGCCGTAAAGCGTTTTACTCCCGGTTCAGCGGTGATTATATAGCATCCAGGCCTGCAGACACTGGCTGTGGTACTTAAATCTCTGTTTGGGTCCCAGTCACCGGTGGCTCCCCCTAATTGCTCTCAGTGGGAAAGGAGCAGCCGCTCCCTTAATAACAGCACAGATGTGCATCTTCCCACCACCAGGCAGACACCAGCACAGCCCCTTTATTAAAGCAACTGCTAATTGAGATAGGAACGAAATAATAGAGGATGACACTTTAATGAAGACGTGCACGGAGCCACTCTCCCCCCCCCCCCCCCCAACCCCCCCACCTCCCAAGAAAATATGCACTTCTTCAGCTATATTACAAAATTATACAGAGATATCCTCATAGTAATTCGTTTGGCGATACTTAAGAGAAGCGGGAAAACATTATCGTTCTCAAGTGTTTGAAGGCAATAAAGCTCAGCCGGGAAGGAACAGCAGACACAACAGAATCTGTTTCCCCCCCCCCCCTTCTCTTCCCCCTCCCCTGGCACGGCGTGCGGGTGTGTCCCGGCGCCTGTATCTGCGGCGTCGCGGTGGAACGCCACGCGAGGGGCCCCCCCCAAACGCAGGGAACCGCCACAGGTCCGGAGAGGAGGCCCACGGACCGAGGCCCTTCCAGCCTCCTCACCCCGGCTGCTAGCGTCCCGGCTTCTTAGCAAACAAAACAATTTCATAAACACACGCGGAGCGTGCTAGTCTTTCGCCTTTCCGAAGTAGAGATGGGGCTGATTCTCAGACGCCCGCTCTAGCCTCCCACACAGAAAACAATGGGAAATGAACGGGTAATCACGTTGGTTTTCGATAGAGTGAAAGTAATTGTTTTCTTGAAGCGATACAGTTTTAGAAAGGGCTGATTTGATTAAAATGTATAATCTGTGAGGCGCTGGCTGAAAGGCGTATCAGTCGGGGGTTAGTGAAGGAGATGACGCGGGGATAGAGGCTGGCTGTTGTCAAGGGCTGCACCTGATACCTGCTGTGTGGGTGAACAGAAGGACACGACAAGAGACCGCTAGCACGTCCTTATGAAACGAGTGCTTTCAAAACCTCTCTTTCCACCGCACGGAACGGTTATGCTTGTTATTAAAACAGACACAGAGCATATATTTTATAGCCTCATTTTGCCATTTGGCCAATTTAAATGAGGGTTAAACTCATCAGAATTACTAATCAGAGATTTTGCAGTTCACCTCATTATACAGTATAACTCTTTGATATTGAGAGACATCATTGGCTAATCACGTCAGCAGCAATCCTAAAATAATTTCATTTTGAATATGATTTTTCTTTTCGGATTGCAAGTAATGGAATTCATCATACATTTTGTAAATAATGCTATTATTTCTGAAAAAAAAATTAGGCTAAGTTCATATTTGGAAGTGTGAATGATGTAATGAGCACACCTTTCTTATTGGATGTACAGTCGCCATGGTAGCATTTCCCAAGACGAGGGAGGGTTCAGCCAGCCTGGCTCCGCGACTCATGGCTCTCTCGGGACCGCCACTGGTCGATCAGGCACCTAAAGATCTGCTTGCTGAAGCTGGAGCAGGACAGTCTTTCTCCGGCTCATGTCTGCACAAGCTTGGCTCTCAGGCTTCGGTGTGAAAAGGAGCAGCTGGCAGCAGGAGAGTGGGCATGCAGCGAGAGCATTGCTGTATACAACTGCTCATTCCAAATTGGGGAGAAAATGGAGGAACATCGTAAAAAGCTTGCAAACTTCTGTAGAAACATGCCTCCCATCTGCTCATGACGTCCTACAGAATCGTACACACTGACTAGGGTACACTTGTAGCCCCCCTCCCTAAGAGTGGGTAATGTTCTTCATCTCAAACATTTGCCTCTGACTGATTTCTCTGAAGACAAGAAAGCAAGCTGCTTTTAAACTGGTCTCAGTTATAAACTTTTTTTTCAATGACTGTGCAGGAAAAAATGCCTATTCTTTACATGGCACATTGTAATCCAATTTGCCCAATGTGCCATGATATTTTAACTAATGGGCACTCCAGCAGCAAAATACTGTCAGACAGTACAATTGTAGGAGAGGTTATGGTTAGCTTCCGAGGCTATCTAGCTAGCTGACAGGAATGTCCATCTAGATGATCAGGCACAGCAATTACAATTGCCCATGAAGGAACGAAGTAACTGAAAATGAGCTTCATAATGAAGTCCCGCCCACGATTTGTTAATCCAAGTGCCCAAGTGCTATTTCTTAGTTCAGCAACTTCCCGCTCTGTGTATGTGTGCAGAGCTAAAGGCCTGTAAAGAGAGGGTACTTAAGAAACAGAGAGGTTTGGGTGGATTGGGAGCTCTTCTATGTATAGTATATACTGATGCAAGCCCAATTAATGCCGTAGAATCACTCACGAGAACTACTCCCAAACATTACTGAGATCATTTCTTTGAAATCAGAAATCAATTATCTGAACCTTTTAAAGTAATGTTTCAATATTATGGCTGTTTTGCATCCTGATATTGCAGAGATGTAATATATACAGTTTTATGTGTAACTGTTATAACAGCATTGGGAATGCAGTTTAGATGCCATTTTTCTTCATGTATGTTTTTTTTACACGAATCTTCAATTATTTGCAAAAGCAAACAAGCTCTGCAAAATTACTGGCAAACTTCTTTGCCCATATAATGCACGGTCGTCCCTGAAATATGCCCATTCCCTCAATATCGAACGAAAAAACGTGTCATTTTAAAATATGACTCATGAACCGGATGCGTGTGTGACAGGTTACATCGCGTAGGCTCTGTAATAAGGCAGGATTCCAGCACGGTTCAGATAGAGTAACCAACCAGAGAGCAGTCTGTCCGACCAGGGTTCGATCAAACACCCCTCAGGTTAGCGCAGGGGAGGCTGGGAGGATTCTCGTGAGCGGTGAGGGCCCTGTAGGCCTGGGATCTGGGGGGACTGTTAACCCCTGGGTTCCGCAGAGCAGAAGCCTTCAGCTCATTAGAGCCGGTGGCGTAGCCGGGCCCCGGGAGTCCGCTCGCGGCCCCTGCACATTGATCAGTCAATTTGCCTCTGTGTGACCCCTGCGTGTCACCTTCCTCTCCTCCGAGGGTTGCTCTCTTTATCTCCCCGCCTCCGCTCTCCCCGCCGCCCTTCCTACATACGTCCACAATTTCTGCAATTATGTCCCCAAATTGGCGGGCTTTTTTTTTTTGATGTTCGATACACGGCCCTCCCCTGGCCCGGGCGTACCGGGGACGGACCGGCCGACTCGTTCCCCCCTCTTGACCCAGATTAAACAGAATTTGAACTTCACTCGGAAACAAAGCGCGGGAGGAAGGCGGGAACAGGGCTACGAGACGCGCAGACGGGAGCAGGGCTACGAGACGCGCAGACGGGAGCAGGGCTACGAGACGCGCAGACGGGGGAGCAGGGCTACGAGACGTGCAGACGGGAGCAGGGCTACGAGACGCGCAGACGGGGGAGCAGGGCTACGAGACGCGCAGACGGGGGAGCAGGGCTACGAGACGCGCAGACGGGACGCAGGAGCAGGGCTACGAGACGCGCAGACGGGAGCAGGGCTACGAGATGCGCAGACGGGGGAGCAGGGCTACGAGACACGCAGACGGGAGCAGGGCTACGAGACGTGCAGACGGGAGCAGGGCTACGAGACGTGCAGACGGGAGCAGGGCTACAAGACACGCAGACGGGAGCAGGGCTACGAGATGCGCAGACGGGGGAGCAGGGCTACGAGACACGCAGACTGGAGCAGGGCTACGAGACACGCAGACGGGAGCAGGGCTACGAGACACGCAGACGGGAGCAGGGCTACGAGACGCGCAGAAGGGGGAGCAGGGCTACGAGATGCGCAGACGGGACGCGGGAGCAGGGCTATGAGACGCGCAGACGGGAGAGCAGGGCTACGAGATGCGCAGACGGGGGCAGGGCTACGAGACGCGCAGAAGGGGGAGCAGGGCTACGAGACGCGCAGACGGGACGCGGGAGCAGGGCTACGAGACGTGCAGACAGGAGCAGGGCTACGAGACGCGCAGACGGGAGCAGGGCTACGAGACGCGCAGACGGGGGAGCAGGGCTACGAGACGCGCAGACGGGAGCAGGGCTACGAGACGCGCAGACGGGAGCAGGGCTACGAGACACGCAGACGGGAGCAGGCCTACGAGACGCGCAGATGGGACGCGGGAGCAGGGCTATGAGACGCGCAGACAGGAGAGCAGGGCTACGAGACGCGCAGACGGGAGCAGGGCTACGAGACGCGCAGATGGGGGAGCAGGGCTACGAGACACGCAGACAGGAGCAGGGCTATGAGACGCGCAGACGGGACGCGGGAGCAGGGCTACGAGACACGCAGACGGGAGCAGGCCTACGAGACACGCAGATGGGACGCGGGAGCAGGGCTATGAGACGCGCAGACGGGGGAGCAGGGCTACGAGACGCGCAGACGGGAGCAGGGCTACGAGACGCGCAGACGGGGGAGCAGGGCTACGAGACACGCAGACGGGAGCAGGCCTACGAGACACGCAGACGGGACGCGGGAGCAGGGCTATGAGACGCGCAGACGGGGGAGCAGGGCTACGAGACGCGCAGACGGGACGCGGGAGCAGGGCTATGAGACGCGCAGACGGGGGAGCAGAGCTACGAGACGCGCAGACGGGAGCAGGGCTATGAGACGCGCAGACGGGAGCAGGGCTATGAGACGCGCAGACGGGAGCAGGGCTATGAGACGCGCAGACGGGGGAGCAGGGCTACGAGACGCGCAGACGGGACGCGGGAGCCCGGTCTGGGTGCGTAGAGGGATACAGCAGGAGGCAGGTCTCTGTATCCACCGTGTCGGGGACTCCCGACGTTCATTTCCCCACGTTTGCCGCGGAGTCTGACCGCAAACATGGAAATGAGGAACACATTTGTCCCGCGCTTATAACTGGCCTTGCGAGCCCCCACCAATAAAGTAACCGTGGCAGAATGCGCATTGTGTTTCCACCTCGCATTAGACGGTGTCGGAATAAAGCGCGTTGCTGTGAGTGCCTGTGAAGCCCTCTCTACCTCTCTCCCTCCCTCATTCGCTCCCTCTCTCCCTCCCTCTTTCGCTCCCACTCTCCCTCCCTCTTTCGCTCCCACTCTCCCTCCTTCACTTCTCCCTGGCACACAGCTGCTCACAGGCTCCACCCAAAGGCAGATTTTCCTCTCAGCAACAACCAGGACCTGCTCTGCTTCTTCTTTTTTTCCTTTTTTTCTGTTAATTTCAGCAGTATATGAGCATAAAAAATGAGACTCTTTCACAGGCGAGCGGCAGCTTTTTGATTGAAGTGAGTGATTTTCGCAGCTGCACCTGCAGAAAATTGATGATAATGCTGTTGAAACCATTTATTACAACTTTACTAAGATGAATACGAGATGTATTCTCTCATCATGCAAATGCCGGGGATAATAAGCCCTCTTCTTCACCAGAAAAAAAAAAGGGAAAAATGAACTTTTTCCATTTTCTTTTTCCATTAGAAATGATATTCTGCTCCCGAGTCTTCTGTGTTTCCAGGGTAAGACGAACCGGAGTGTCATAAAGACGTGATCTAAAGAAGGCCACGGGGACTTCAGAAAACAATAAGGACTTCTTTAATTTAATCATTATTTAACTTTCTCTATTAATGTTGCCAATTTTCAATGGTAGCACTGAAAAATCCTGATAATTTGAGTGTTGAGTGATCCTTTCCTGTTAAGTGATGCCATAAATTGAATTGAAATATCTGTTTTATTATTATTGTTATTATTATGATTATTATTATTATTATTGTCTATCCTCATTATTTATATTGCACTTCAAGCTATTTTTTTTTTTCCAAGAGCCTTTTTCCATGACTGTCATATTCCAGAATGGTGAATCTGTTTTTTAAAAATGCGCATTAGTCTTTCTGTGGTGGCTGTGTTGGGCTGTAGTGTCATTTTTCTTTCCGTTTGTCTGCAGCATGTCCTGGACTGGAGCGCCCTCCCTCCCCCCTCCCCCCTTTCCCCTTCCCCCCTTCCCCCCTTCCCCCCTGCCCTCCCCCAGATTTCCCCCAATATCTCAGAAGTCCTGCAGTGAGCCGGCTGACAGACAGTAGGCCGCGTGTCAGAGCCCGGCCGCTGTTCTCCTGGCCTGCTGGCCTGGCGAGGACCAGGCGGAGACGCACAGCGTGAGGGGGACCGGGGCCACACGGACGGGCGAGATTGATAGACAGCGATCAGGACTCTAGGCCTGTAATATCGATCAGGAACTGGGATTAGAATCTCTCTCTCCCTCTCCTCCAGGCCACATGTTGCACTCTGCCTGACCCGGCCAGCCACACAAACCCCACATCCGTCTCCCGCCGCGCTCAAAATGTCACCTGTCACCCTGCGCCAGGAGGGGGGGTGGCTGTGTGCTGAGGACACACGTACACGCACGTACACACACAGACACACGCACACACACACACATACACACACACCCGCACACACACAGGCATGCACAGACGAATGCACGCACGCACACCTTGTGTTTTCCTCTGCAAGTGATCAAATCAGTATCTAACAACCAATCGATTGCTTTATTATAAAATTAGTTGATGAAGCAAAGGTGTTAAAAAAAAGTGTGAGGAAAGCAGCAGATAAATTTGGATAGAGGTGCATCACAAGCTAATAATATACATAACACAATATTTCAGTCAATTTAATTTATCTTGAAACCCACTAGAGATTTCAGTGCTGGAAAGAGCCTTTGACATACAGCCTGACTCCTGGACTTCCATCTGTGTTTGTTTAACCCTGCATAAAAGAACAAGAGACAGAGATTCCATGAATCCCTTTTCATTGAGCTAATAGTTCATCTTAAACAACAAATGAATTTGATTCACAGCCCAGAAAATCCATTACAGAAAGAATCCAGAGCAACACATACAGTATAACTGAACAAGGCACTCTAAAGCACTTGAAACAATCAAGAATGCTAACAAATGCAGATGTGGATTGGCAAATTTAAAATGTTGAACTGAAGGTCCAGTGAGTTATTGCTACTGCATGAAGGCCGTTTCTTTCTTTTGAGAAATGTTATAGGTTGTATGCCATACTTTGACACTCTGTCGAAGTTGTGAAATGTAGAATATTGAATATTACACATTCCCCTTCGTCTTTCAAAAAACAAATCAAGAACGTTATAAGTATGCACAAAACAGTATTTCTCTTCGACTCCTTTCAATTGTTTCATCCCTGAATTCTTCATCCGTTATTTTGTTAAATAACAAGAGTTCACATTGTCATTTCCACCTGTATCTGTTTTTCGATATTGGCACAAAGTTGTCGAAAGTGCAGAATATGCATTTTTTAATCCCATTGCTCCCCTTTAATATTTACATCAGACCATGGCACTGGGCGCACCATTACTTTCCCTCTGCCTCTGTGAAGAGGGATTTGGCGATATTAAAAGTAAATATGTTACAGTGTGACTTTTCGAGAGGACAGTCCCCTGATTGTTCATCCAGGGGGCATGTGGCATTGTGCACCGAGTAATCTCCCAGATTGTTGTCTCTCTCCCGGGCCACTGATAAGAAGGTTCTGGAATTGGATAGCAGAGCCCGGTTCTTGACACTGAAAACCGAAAACTACTTTTATGTCCCTGAGCTATTTAATTTACCCGCGGCGAGCGACGTGTACTTTTTCTCCTTCTCATCATCGGGATTATAAAAGGATCTTAAAAGTGTCTGTACATGCTACTCTTTCATATGCTTCTGGTTATTGCATTGCAAATGCAGCGCCCTCCAGAGAAATGTAAATCACTCAACAAACGACTTCCAAAACTACAGCTGGGAGGGGGGATAAAAGCTGGGGGAGACGCACGGCTGAAAATCGATCTATAGGAGGGACTTTATCTAAAACTCAGATCTGTGATGAGTTTAAATGGAAAATTAGGGATTAGTCCAGCGTGTGCCCAGATGTTGCTCACGGCCATGTCGTTTCCATGGGGCTTGGGCGCTGAGCAGTCGTTCTGTGCCTGGTGCGGGTGACGGCTGTTTCTAAGCCCTCGCGCTGCACAGTAATACAGCCTTTATCCAGGTAGAGCGAGCGGAGATCAAAGACATATCCTGTGCTCACGGCGTGAGTGATATGACAGAACGTGATTCATCTCCATGAGATGAATTCTAGCAGCAGTGCGGGAGATGAATTAGCTCATTTTGCATCAAGGCGCAGCAGGTGGCTTCACTTGCAGGTCACTGGTGCATTCTGGGATACATGTCAGGTTACTGACCCCAGTTCAGTTCGGGCCCAGTTCAGACGTTATCATGGAACATATTTTTTACAAAAACTTTTAAAAGTAACTTTCATGTGGCTTTCATCTGGACTATGAATTGCACATTTCACTATTTGTAACTTTCACATGAGTTTTACAAAAAAGGAAAAAAAAACAAATGCAACTAATGTCACAACATGCTACTGTCAGCCTTTCTGGTGATTGCCATATGAAAGGCGTGTTGCACGGACCGTTGTAAATGGACAGAATCGACCCTCTGCATTACTAATTTCTCAGTCATTAGCTAAACAGGACCAATCACAGAGGCTGAACTAAAGCAAAACTTCCCCCCTCCTAGAAGCAGCTACAAAATCCAGCACACGGAGATAATGTGTAGATCTAATTGATTTAAAAAATTGCCGCAAATAAAAAAAAAATGTGATGATAACTGGGCACCCCCTGACCAATCGCAGATCAGTTAGCAGTATGCGACCAGGTATGGCTTGTCAAACTACCAGATATTAAGATTTTATATAACAACATAATTTGAAAATAACAGTTGTTCTAATACAGAGGACAGTGAAAGAAAAAGAAAGTAAAGAGATAAAGAGAAAGTGAGAGAAAGATGGAGAGATAAAGTAAGAGAGAGAGTGAGAGAGAGAGAGAACACGAGCGAGAGAGAGATAGAAAAATCCACAGCGAAGTTTTGGATTCGGAAATACCTTGGCTTGCTTTCTGCGGCCGAGACGTCAGGCGGAATGACAGCGCAGTATGGCGGTGTTGATGGCTCTGACAGGTTGTCACGGGGAGATCACTGCCACAACGCTGTCTTTCCTCCTGAAAACTGACCCCTTCAGCTCGCCGGGCCCACTGGTCATGCCGTCCCTGTCTTTCTCCAAGCGTTTCTGACAGGAGACATGAGCTCTCCACCGCTCACACTGGCACCTGGGACACATCGGGGAGTACACAGGTAGGGCCCGGCATTCTCTGTTGTCTCCTGGCGAGCATTCCTAAAGAAACGGGGGGAAAAAAAACTGACATTTAAAGTAGCAGACCCCCCATTTTAATAAAATAAATAGTGATGAACCTTGTCGATACCCTTACTGCACGATTGAAGAAAAATGGGTACATTTCACAGGCTTGACTCGGGTTTAATTCATTCTGAAAGCGACATTAAAGCGAGTCGCGATGTACAGGTTGGGAATGTTGAATGTGGCCATCTGTATAAAGATTATATAAAGCAAAAGGAATAAGTAGATGCCTAAAAAGTGAGAGGATTAGTGCTGTCAGTGCACGCGTTGAGAAGTGGGTTTAACCAAGGTGACAGCGTGGAGTCTTAAGAGTACACTTTTGTCCACTCCCTGTGGAGAAGGGTAATCTAAACTTCATGTTTTTTTTTTTTACTATTTGAATACCATCTTTTTCTTTATTCTGGGAGAAGACGGGTGCCTCATGCACCCTAAATATGACTAAATATGATTTAATGGGACTTTTAGAAAAGAATACAAAATATTTACAATTCCCAGTTATGCCTGGCAAGGCTATTTTTATTGATTTGTGATTCTTTGGGGGCAGACATATCAGGTCCTGAGTAGCTGAAATTAGCCCATAGATTAGAGATATAATAAAATGTTTTTACATAGAATTGAAAAGGAACACTTTTTTAAACACTGATATCACATCAGGGACCCACTTATTTTTTCAATAAAAGTATGAACGCAATGTTCTTTCCAGATCCCCTCCCCCTAAAAAAAATTAAAAAAAGAAATAAAATAAACCACATAACTTTCTAATAATATAGAATGACCAATGAGAATTAGAAGACATCTGGGGCAAAACTTTTTTTCCCCTCCCAAATAAAGGACATGCTCTCTTAAAAGTACCTTTTAATAACACTCCAAGAGCCTGAGCAGACAGCATATTTATTATTAAAATTGTTATGGAAAATCATTCTGCGTGTTCATAAATCTTCTGTCTTGTTGTTGCCAGATGGCACGGTGAAGAGATTTAGAGGCAGGCAGGAATTGATATCTGCACTTTGAGCTAATAGCCGGTCCGATCACTTGTGCTTGAGGGATGAGAAGTCAGAGGAGGAGAGGCTCAACTCAATGCTGGGGGGCGGGGGCTAAATGCCGCCCTCCCGTACTCATGGCTGGGGGCGTTTGTTTCTCTTTTAATGGCTGCACTTTTTTTGCCATCGTCTGTCTTTGGATGCAAAGTCCTTCAGTTATTGAAGAGGACATTGTGACAATGGGGTTAGGAGGTTTTTTTCCTTATTTAAATGACTTTATAAAGTCTTTTATCTGCAGCATGGTAGTAAATAAATAAATAAAATAATTGAATAAGAAATCTCAAGGAGAATTGTTGGTGGCTTTTGTCCAAGGAATCCATTTCCCTTTCACCAACCCCGATTCTCTTTTTATCCCCAAACAAAATGTCACATGCTCTCAATATGTATAATAAATAAAGATGTAAATAAATTACCTGAAAGACCAGAAAAACACTCACATCTGTTATGTACAGTATTGCTGAATGAAACAGTAATGTATAAGGCTATTATGTTGTCCTCAATATGCTGTGTGTATAACAGTTTAGGTGTTGTGTTCTAGAGTATATTTTTTGCATGCGAGTAACTTAAGTTAGCGGTCCAAAAATGACACACTTCAGAACATGTGGACAGTCACCCTCCTGTTCTGACAGCTGGAAGAGACTATGGGCCAGATGTACTAAGCCTTTTGTAACGATCTTCAGGCGCACATATGAGGCATTCTGCCCAGAAAACATGCGTCCTATGCATGAAACTGCCACACAGGGCTGGTGTGCTTGTGATCTAGGCGAGTCATCACAAGGTACGCAGAGATATTATAAGTGTGGCTGATTATGTATTTGCAAAGTTCACACACTTAACGAGGGTCGATTTGTGCATGAAATTTCTCTGCCTCTAAACAGCAGGCGTAAACCGAGGCACAAGTGAGACAGACACAGGCTTAGGCTCCAAAGATGCACTGAAATAATCTTTGCAACTCCAAGAATTCAAACATATTATTAATATTAAATACTAATTAATCATTTTAGCCAAGCAATAATTAAGGCTGGGTGTTTGTCCCAGAAAATATTTAGGAAATTATTTATTAAATGAACCAATATTTCATGGGAAGCAGTGGGAAATGACTGAAATTATGTGCTGAACCATATTGTTTGAAGTTTTAAAGAAGTAACATCGTGGTTGAATGGGACATTTAAATTTATTTGAAAACATATTTTTCTAAGCCTAAATTTCCCACTATAAAAGTTCACCAAACTGTCTGGGCATGGTAATGAGAACTGTCAATTAACTATGATTGACAGACCATACCCCCACTTTCCACACATTGTTGTTTGTAACCATAGCTACCTCCATGATATCTGAATCAGAATTTTCAGAAGCTAGCTAAATTAGTATATCAACTATGATCGATAGCTAAGGTAAGGATGCTGACTTAACTTGGCTAGCTAGCTAGCAAAAATTGGATAAGATAAAAGCACAACTATAACATCCTTATGAAAGCAAACTAGCTAGCGAACGTTATCAATAATGTCACCTTATGAAAGTAAACTTGCTAGCTAAATGAATAGAACCAGAAATAGTCAAATAGTCATTTTAACACAGTCTAATTTAAGTGAATTACAAATTTTCATCATGTTTCTTCAATGACCTCGTGAGCAAATTGCATATAAAAACCAAGAAAGTGTTGGTTACCATGTTACAACTTTAAAAAAATGTTGTCGGTAGAAAAAAATATGAGTAGGCTGAATGCATTGATATACTACTTTTAATCACTTTTGTCCATCACAGAAAGACATACGTTTTGCCTTTAACAGTATTAGAAAGAGAGCATGCTCAACTGGCATAACTGTATGATTTAGGCGATTCATTAGCAGTAACACATTATTTAGTCAGCTTTCCAGTGGACAATTATCTAAACAGATAAAAATAGTTTCTACGCTAATTGCACTTTTACTGTTTGACTTAAGTGACAATTCCCAGTCATGTTGCAAAAATGTGCCATCAATTATGCCAAATACTCATTTTAGGTGACAGTTCACAAATGACAAAGCTGTTGACAAACCCATTGTTGCAGACTGACTAATTTTAAAATATCCACATTAAATGACTTTTGTAAATATTTACAAAAAACAATATGATATCTGGCAAGTATTCTGCAATTAGTGTATTCATTTATTGAAAAGTATATGTATGATGTCCTGTATAGTTGCCCTCAAAATTCACACACGCATGCACACTGACACACGTTATCTTGCATAGATACTGTATTTGGGGGAGGAGGGGAAGGGCACATATGGATAAAAAGAATGTGCAGTAATTTGGCTAGAGAATATCTTCAGGACCAAATCTAAGCTGAGAAATAAAAGCCATAAATTCTAAGTGGCGGCACCACTGAGATAAAAGCATGGGGACATATCCAATGCTAAGAAATAAATAAAGACAAGTCATTTAGATAAAGACACAGAGCTCAATCAGCACTGTGAAATAAGGTGGGACAGCAAAATGACATTTCTGAACTTGTTTGAAATATTATAAAATAACCAAAAGCCCAATTTGTTTAAACAATTTTTCCTTCATAGTTTCACTAGGACAGGATTTTTTTTGCTTCAGGATCAACCTTGGCTTGACTATTCCCTAAGCAACGATAGCTAACACTGTGCCATGACAGCCATTTTTAAGCTAAGATTCCGGGCCCCAGGAAGAGTAGCTAGATGTAGCGGTTACATTTGTCACAGCTAATGCTGGTCAGAATAAAATAAATCAATCAATAAATTATGTGTAACCAACGGTTTTACTTCATGTTAGAGCATTCTATGCTGAAAGTCAAACTTGAAAGTGTGCTCAGGATATGTTAAGTTATTTAGTTATTTTATTAAATGAGCAGAATATTTTCAGAAAATTCCAGTTTTCTAGAAGTTTTTAAATTATGGAAATGCAGATCAAGCATGTCTGTGTGTGTGTCTGTAGAGCAATATCTGGACAGATATTAAGCTTTACAATGATTAAATTAGGGCAAAAAAGCATAATGCAGTTTCTTTACAGTACAATGGCTTCAGCAGATTACCAATTTGGCCTTTGCAATGGGGAAATGTTGTGTTTTTGCTTCTCCAGGTCCTCACGGTGGTGGGGTTTTAGAGGCTGCAGGCTTCAGCCTGGGCTGTACAGCCAAAAGAGTGTCAAAACGTATGGGCCGTGCCATTTATCATGTAATCTAGTGAGCGAATGGACGGGGCACTATCAGCAATCTGGTATTGATCCTCACAAGGCCCTGCTATTGTTCATCTGTGCACCAGGAGTGGCAGTGAGCATTAATGAAAGAAACTAAACAATGCATACCAATCAGAGCTCTGAATCACAGTTTTCTGCAGGAGAAACAAGGGGAAAGAATGAAGAAGAGAAAACAAGAGTGGAAAAAGAAAGTCCGGAGTCGCAGGAGGGGGAAACTTTTTTGATGTTCTCATATGCACACAATGTACATTGTTTTGACTTTTTTTTCCCCCACTCGCCATGACAGTTACGGCTTGTTCTCAATGTCGACCATAAACGTGAAATTCACCTGTACACCGCTTTCATTCCTGGAAAATATAAAACACAGACATCGATACCGAGTTGTGGGAGATGTGTATAGATCCATGATTTCACTGATAATAGCAATGGTTTTTATTCTACACCATCTTGTATTCCACTGTGCCAAACGGAAAGGTTTTCAATGGACTTCCTCCCTATATTTTTCATTTATTGTTTGAATTTTAAGGGGATTCCCCTCCGTCTTGCCACTGAGGAAGGATGCTGCAGGTGAATTCACGAAAGGTTTTGTGACAGATTCTTATTCATTGTGGTTTTAAAGGCCCTGAGCAATTAAAAAATGTATTAATAGTTCATCGATAAAGAAAATGTATAAACGCTATGATATTAAACAGCACTCACTGTATTCAGATTTTAAAATATATTTATGACCTTGTGCACAGTACCTAACCTGATTCATCTCAGTAAATATCTAGCTTGGTAAATTAATTGTATGTAATTTTAGCAGTGTAACACTCTGGAAAAGAATGCATACGAAACAGGTAAATAAAATTATATTAAAACAGTAGAGTTAGCCTAATATTTTCTGAATAGGATTGCAGCCAATGACATCTGGCAATATCCTCACATAGTTTATAAAAGATAAAGAAAAACACAGCATGCAGTAACATATGGTATGCTAAGTACAATATGATCTTCTACGTCAGACAAACATGGAGGCTGGCTCCAGACTCAGTCCCACACATGACCTCCAACTGAAAACCAGTGTTACAAACGCGGATGCCGGCTGAGCCTTGGCCCCCTGCGCAAACACACATCAGCACGCCCAGCCACGCGGCTTGTACTTAGCCCTCCCTAATGATTTGCGCGAGTGAGAGTGTGAACTGAGATAACTGAGATGTAAGGGGCCACATGAACTATTAATGCGTACAAGTCCCTTTTCCTGTGGAGCAATCACCACAGCTGTCCACCATGCTGTGGGAACTACCTACATTTGAATGTTTTAATCACAGAGCATTTTCAAGCAGGGTTTAAAACTCTAATGAAGTGAACGGATGAAATGAATCCTTCATTTTCTGTGTTTTACCAAATAAACCACCCCCTGCCAAAACAAAATGAGAGGGGGATCCAGTTTAATCAACCCCCTCTCACATTTTTTAAATTAAATTGGAGTAATCTCTGTAATAATTCTCTTTCTCCAAGTATGGGCCTGGAATTCCTGCTGTTCATTTTATCAGAAATATTCTTTTATGAGGGGGGAAAAAAATCAAGTATTAATCTGAATAAAACTTTTACTGTAGGGTTGGCCCAATCAGGTTTTTGTCTCCAGATCCAGAAGTACAGTAACCTTCCTTATCGGCCAATACTGACCCAAAAGCAATATTTTTGCCAGACCCGGTAGACCCCCAGCCTAGAATCATATTTTTTAATAAACTATTTTACTATTATCAGGTGACTGACATACCTTGGTAAAATGTGTGAGCGCACTTACAGTACATATGACATTGGGTCGGGTACAGAAGCTTTGGAAAGTTGTAACAAAATGGCTGAGCCAAGTCAGCTGGCAGAAGAAAGAAACTGTGGAGACTTTAGTGAACATACCAGCATCTCAGTTAAAATTCCATAGGGGACTTCTAATTAAGCAATTATATTTGCTAGCTATCGAGTTTGCGGTTGCAAACCTCAGCTAGCCAGCTAGCTCGCATGCAGGTTATCTGAGAAATAATTTAATATAACATTAGCTAATCGTTATCTTCTATCGTTTGCCAGTTTGTATTTTATAATTCTTTGTGTTTTCACCTCTCTTCCATATGGCTTCTGCGGTGGTGACAGGATTAATGTGGTCCCTTTAAAGCAGGGAATTTTCACTTTCAATATCCAATGGATATGATTAGCTACTGGTCTTTTATGCCAACATTATACTTGATTTTAGAAATGGTTGAAATGTAGGTAAGCTCGCTCTGATTAGATATATTAGATATATAGAACACAGCACTTCAAAAAACATTGGATAGTGATTGCACTATTAAGTAAGTTAGACACAATCAAAAAAATAAATTGTTGGATTTCATAAATCCAACAATTTATGAAATCCAAGTGGCTACACGTAATTATAGTCTTTATTTTTTAACTTGCCTAGGTAGTAATATTGCATTCAATTTCATGTGGTATTTGTATTCTTAACCCCCTGAAATAGGTAAAGACAGGTTGCTAGGACTAGCCTGATGGAAATTACAAAGCCAGAATCTTTCTTTCAATTGTCTGACCAATTTGTGCATTTTGTCACTGGTGGTGAAAGTACATTTATTTAATTGAACTGAGCTTACCATTTCAGCTTCATAAAAAAAGAATTATAATTGGTTATCAGTTATCAATTTTTGCTAAATGTGTACAACTCGGTTAACCATTTGAATGTTTAATCGTTGACACTCCGATATCATACCAGTTCAAAACATTACAACTGGACAGTAGACATCCATTAGGTACTAAGTTAGCCAGCAGAGATTGTTAATAGAAAGAAACCTGCCTAATTCATTGAATTGGATTTCCATGGATATCCATTAAAGTTAGCTGGCTAGCCATTTCCTGTAATTGCCAATCATGCACAGGAACACATGTAGATTCAGGCACACCACTGGAGACGCAATTATGATGCACAATTTTGAGAGCCAGTTGAGGTTTTATACATTTTCATTGGTCCAGGGGACCTGAAACCTACAGCCAGACAAAGCAAAGCCAAAAATAAAAAATAAAATCAATAAAATTGGAGTTGCAAGGTTTGCATGATTGCATCAGACAGCAACGATATTTACCAATATATATTGCAATGCTTGGATGTTGGCACGAAAATGTTAAAAATGCTTTTTCCCCCTCCTCCAGAGTGTGATTGCCCATAGCATCACCATCTGTGTACAGCGAGATGGAGCAGTACACATTCTGCACATTCTGCTTGGTTTGGGGATTGGGGGCTACATTGCAGTCTACTCAAACAGCATAAGAAGCAGTCAAGGTAACAGACACCGTGACTGCATTTTGTTTGTTGCTTTAATCAATTTATTAGAAAACGGAACATTCAAGAATGTCTTTTAATACTGTGCGTACTAACTATGAAATAATTTTCTGTGCTTTCTTAAGAGGTATCGGGGCCAAGCATTACCCAGGCTTGTGTTCGTCTCTGCACTCAGTGGGGTAGTTTTTCTTCCTTGCATTGCTAATGTGATAAATAGCATGCGCACACACACACACACACACACACACACACACACAGACAGACGCAGACAGACACACACAGACACACACAGAAACACAGAAACACACACAAACACACACAGACACACACAGACACACACAGACACACACAGACACGTGCTTTGCTCCTATTTATTCATTTTATTTTAAGTGTGTCAACCATGCAGGCCAACGACATTGATGATTTTTAGGTACGTTTACATTTTTAGAGAATGAACATGAATCAGTTGACTGAAAATGCTTTTATACAGATCATCTCCATAAAAACAACAAGGTAAAACAGAACAGTATATGATTGAGGTTTTGAAATATAAATGACTAATTTTCTACTAAAAGCAGGACAACTTCAGTCCAAAACTGACTACAGTACAGCTTCCTAAACTTCCATCAAAAATAAGATAATAAACCAATGGATGTTTTTTTATTTTTTCCTGTTTATTGGCTATAGGCTGAGAACACACAAAGGAACCAAGCAATCTCGACTTACTTTATATGCATATAGACTGCCCTCAGATCAGCTTCTACCAAAACCCACAGCCATAAAACATTTATAATGACCCAGGATCATCTATGACTGGCCTTACATAACCGGACCCACTTAAGAACACATTCCTTGATTGGCAAATAAGCCATTTAACTAGTCAACCTGGCAGCTTCAAAAACAGGGTTAAGGTCAATTCCATTTTCAATTTGGGCAATTCAGCCGAGTAAGGAAAATCAATTAATGAATTTTAAAATCCTCAAAGAACATTATATACATGTTCTACCCATGAATTGAATTTCAATTACTTTCAAGAATTGACTGAATTTAAAGTGGAATTGGTCCCAACCCTGTTCTCAGTCGTCCACGATGACATCATCCTCACTGACAAACAAGCGCACTCCTTGGCCTCAACCAAAGTTGCTGCAATTTAAAAAATGAAATAAATGTTAAAAACACAAATTGGACAGCATTCCCTTTCATCACGTAAAGAAGTGACACATTCTCAGGCAGAATATTGGACAGCGTTGGGGGACGTGGAAACTGACGCCACGCTTTCTCTCAGGCATCAGACGTGTCGCCTCGGCGAGTCGAGCCTTAATCCGTCCCCCTCGCGCTAATCCTCTCAACTTATTTTGATATTATTTACAGAGTGACATATCAGCTGACTCCGGCGTGACCCGGCAGGTCTGGAGCGTAAAGAGATGTAAAGGCGAGCTGACTGAGAGAGGAGCAACAGCCAGTAGATAAAGCACTCATCTAAAGCCGGTGTCATGTAATTCCCCTTTAATGCAGTCAAGTCCAATTCCAGCGAGTTTAGATCCACCAACCCTCTGGAGGGCTGCTGTCATTACTAGGTAGAAGCTCAGCGCTGACAATGGCAAAACCGCGCGGGCCCCAGTTTCAGAAACACCTCCTCGTCTGGGAAGTGTGTGTGTGTGTGTGTGTGTGTGTGTGTGTGTACGTGTGTGTGTGTGTGTGTGTGTACGTGTGTACGTGTGTGCGTGTGTGTGTGTGTGTGTGTGTGTGTGTGTGTGTGTGCGTGTGTGTGTGCGTGTGTGTGTGTGTGTGTGTGTGTGTGTGTGTGTGCGCGCGCGCGCGCGTCTGTGCATTTTATGTGCCCGATGTCAATGAAATATGCCTACATGGCCAGCAGCGGCCCAGCTCTCTTCTCTTTTCTATCTGATTTTTGAAGAACGAACAAGGGGCTCACAAAGAGCGTATGTCCCCTGTGTGTCTATTTTGTTTATCCCTTTCTTCCGCTCTCCATTCTTCTCCTTCCTTATTCCATCTTTCTCTCCCTCATTCCTTTTGTTACTTTGTGTGTGTGTGTGCGTTTTCCAAAAGCCTTCCTTATGGTGGTGTTAGACGCACATCACACTCATCTCAGAGAAAAATGATGGCTGGTAACGTACAGGCTCTGTAGACCCGGTATATATCTGTAGCCTATGGGGATAAATAGCTTTTATGGTGCAAAACTTAATACAGGTATACCAAAATATTTACTATATCGTGTATATCTTTAGTGTGATAAAAAGTGCTCAATTGTCCAACATGATTTGTTGCGTGTAATGACAGTAGAACAGAGACAGGAGCAAAAGAAAAGAATACTCTTTGTAAATATCAGATTCGCACTTCAGTTCCAAAACCATTACCAGTTGGACATTACATACATAAAAGATTATATTATCACACCTCAACTTTCAAGGAGGGGGGAAGAAACAAAAAAAAATAATAAAAGAAAAATAAAAAATGTGTGTGATCATCCCATACACTTTGTACATTAAGCACAACAAAATATAAACCCGCAACCAACTTATTAAAATAAAGGTACAACGAATCCATAGAAGGGAGGCCTTTCCTAAACATGTCCTAACTGCATGCTCGCCATGTGCGCGCGCGTGTTGATATTACAGAACAAGGTTGGTCACATATTAATAATTATCCCTGACAATCTTTTACATCAGAAGAGTCCCCCAAGTACAAAGATATTACATCCCCTCCCCTCATTTATCTTCCCTGCTTACGGCCCCTCCGTGGTCAGCAAGCTCAGTGGACATTTAATTATGAGCACATCATAAATGCAGCTGACAGGGCAGCAGTGCTGGACCCTGTGCCCCTGGGAGGGGCCCGGCTCTCCCTGCCTCCTGGAGAACGGGGCTTACGGCACAGCTCGCCCACAGCTGGTGTCAACTCCTCCATTTTAACTAATGGCATAAATTGCCGTGCACTTTTTTTTTTATAGCAGAAGGGATTCATGGGGGGACCGCGGACAGCAGATCAGGAGGGGTGGGTGTGAGGATATATTTTTTGCCTCCCTCAGAAAAGCACCTCCTGACTTTCAAAATGAAAATGGACGTGGTGCACTGGGATTGTAATTAATTATTGCGGTTGTGACATTTCATAAATATAACACAAGTCATATATATGTAAAGTTATGATTCATCTGTGACAGGTGTGATCAGTGCCAGGACTTCAAACCACTCAGGGTGGAGAAAATCTCAGGATTCTGCCTGTTTATGGCCGCTTCCTACATCATTTTACAGTCATTTCACTGGCTGCTCAGTGACACTACAAGGCTGAGTGTTGCTGTGTGGACATCACAGACAGAGCTGAAGACATGAACTCTTCATAAAATAATTAGCATGCCAAATTATCATTCATTAGTCCTTAAGTACAAATTGCACCAACTGTCTCCTGTTGCCAATCATGCCCATTCTTATATTCTTCTCACAAAATTCACTTCATTGGAAAAAAAATAATAATAATAATTCTGTACATAAAACATTCTGTACATGTCTGAATCATCATGTCTGTTTCCTATGCAGAGATGCACTCATGAATCTCTTTAACACTGTATTTTGCCTTCTTAAAAACAGAAAAGGCCTAAACCATGTCGATGACCACTGCTGACTTTGGATCAGGGCAGGAGGCCCCATGGCCATCAGAGCCCAATGTGAAAGACATCCTAGAATGTCCATCCCATCGTCCATCTTCCTGGCGTGCATCTGTATCACTTACCCAAACCCCCGCACACCTACCTCCGTGATCCTTATCAGAAGTCTCGTTCCTGACCTCAGGATGTATACTGCTTTACAGTAATGCCATCGCAAAAAGTATATTCTTCAATCTCATGCAAAACAAGACAACCACTATCAGCTTCCAGAAAGTCATTATTTTCATATTCAGTTACGATTTGCATATAGACAGTCTTTGCAAATACCTTTGTAACAACAACTCACCGGACTCAATTTGTCACAATATTGGAATAAAAAAGTACTGGTGTTTTTGGACTGTACATCCTCCGCTGGTCTATTTGTACATTCTCGAACACTACAGTGTACAGTATCAGGGGGCCAAGCTAAGCTGGATCGAAATTACCAACAACACCTTTCCAAAAACCTTGGGCTGACATGGCTGCCCTATGCGGTGTGTGTGCATGTGTCCTTTAAATGTATTAGAGCCTTTCAAAATCTGCTACACAAAGCACATTCTAAAACTATAGCTTGTCCATTTACGCAAACGGTCTCATGGACACCCCCCAGGTCAGCAGAGCTTTTTAAAATAAATCACAGGTCCTCTAAGGGAGAGAGAGAGGGCAAGAGATGTGGAAGAAAGGAAGAGAAGGTTGAAGGTTGACTTTGAGTCCTTTTCTTTCATTTTGGATTTCCATTTTACTTCAGGTACGAAGCACAGACAAGATTTCTTCAGGTTAGGAGATGTACCTGTAAGTCTAGATTTAGTATGTCCATGTGGTTTCAGGCACCACACAATCCGCTGAAGATCAAAAAAAATTGAAAGTAATTGCGCTACCACACAATGTTAACTGTGAGAAGTGATCTGGTACCAGACATTGGTGTTTAATGACAGATTACACAGTATGTACAAATGGCTGAACATTAGTTATTTATAAGATTGTCCAAGTCTCCCACGCAACACAAAGTTAGTCACAGTAGGTGATGAAATAAGCGCCTGGAGATCCGTGTTCTTTGTACTCTGAGAGAAAGGGTGGAAGCTCAATTGCAGTTTATTGGTGGGTGAAACACAAATTGTTCCCGAGTGCTATTTGTTATGTTTGGCTTTTTTCCAATGCCAAACACTTCGTTGTTTTTTTCCCACTTCTTTTCATCTTTAAAAATACAGAATCAAGTACAAATTCAGCAATATCAAAGAGGGGTGACAGTCTTGCATACACTGGGATCCAGAATTATTAGCACCCTTGATGAATAAATACCACTGTAAACTAAAAAATAGTTGCTGACAAAAGCTTTATTTTCCAATATCTGTAAAGTGTGCAGTATTAATGATTCAACGGAATCAACCAAAGTATTAGATTATTATATTAAAAACAGGTTTCATAACTATTGGCAACCCTGGTGCAATACTTTGTGCAAACACCCCTGGAGGTTATTTTTCATTCCTCCATGCATAACCTTTCAGAATCATTGGTATCCTTGGGTTGGACTTCTGTTCAGAGCACATGTTTTTAAGGATCAAAGTTTGGAGACTGAGATGGCCATTGCAAAACATGAATGTTGTTTTCACTTAACCATTTGTGTGTGTTTTTTTGTATGTTTGGGGTCATTGTCCTGCAGGACAGGGGGCAACATGGCTCAGGCAGTAAGAGCAGTTGTCTGGCAGTCGGAGGATTGCCGGTTCGATCCCCCGCCCGGGCTGTGTCGAAGTGTCCCTGAGCAAGACACCTAACCCCCAAATACTCCTGACGAGCTGGTCGGCGCCTTGCATGGCAGCCAATCGCCGTCGGTGTGTGAGTGTGTGTATGAATGGGTGAATGGAGAAGCATCAATTGTACAGCGCTTTGGATAAAGGCGCTATATAAATGCCTGCCATTTACCATTTACCTATGATCAAGTCTCAGCTTCCTCAATGCACTTACAGCTCAACAGTCTGGAGAGTAAAGAATTTACCAGCTCGGTCGGTCTAGCTTTGCCAAGTTAAACACCATGGTTGAAAACAAAAGAGAGACTACCGAACAACAGGTCTGCATAAGACAGGGGTGTCGAGTGAGTGTATGTTATACTCGAAGAGCTAGACAGCAGCAGTTAACAAGTAATGTTACTGGTATATCTTGGTTGTTGCGTCAGGGCAGAATGCAGACAGTTCAAGTTTTTGAATTTTCAACTGGGAAATTCCGACCTCCGTCTGGAATGGTACGCAGCTCTGTTGTCTAGTTTAACTAAAACACATGTGTAAAACACATGGTTAACACTTGTAGGGGATATGCCTCTACACTGTGTAGAATTGCAAGGATTGATAATTAAGACATTTCCGTCTTAATAATCCTCACGTATGGTGCCGATTATGAGGTGCAGCAGTATAACTGCAAAAAGTAATCCCATAAATTTACAATTATCTAAACTGTTTCACCAAAAATGTGTAAATTTAATGAATAATTAAAGTTACTAATATTAATGGTCAAATAAATTCAGATAACCTGAAGATTGGAAGTAGGGACGGGCATTTTCAGTATTTTCATGGTTTGGTTAACTGGCGATATTTTTTTGATTAATATATTTTTTTAACTCCCATAATAGGCTGTACAAGCATGGTCCAATAGGCTGGGCCACAGCCAAAACAATAAAAGTCTGTATTAACACAATAATTAGATGTTACTGCACGACCGGGGCATCATTTCAGGAAAAATGACTGAATTAATTTATGTTTACACATCTATATATCACGGGTAATATTTCCAAACTCCAAATATTTTGAAGGCATGACACAGCTAAGGGGGGACTGCATGAAAACGAAACATCATTATCAAGATATTCAGGAATAGGCTACTCGCTGAAGAACAGATATTGTACCTACAAGACACTACCGGAGGAATGGCACAGAATAACATAAGCTACCTGTTGACAGAGTTGCCAGCTAATATGCAGCTTTGCACTTTTTCCAAAGTGAAATAAAGGATTTGCGGTTTTTGGGTGGTTGCCCATGTGTATGGCTAGTGAAATATTGTTCAAGGACACTAGCTTAACAATTCAATTGCTTTAATTTTACAATTGAATTAGGTATTGAACTCCCAGCCACGTTTCACGATCGCAAAATACTGTCCAGTTTTTTGGGTTTGTTTTGATGGCAAGGTCCCTTATTTTTCAAACTCTTGAAGTCATGCTGTTTTCAGTTTCATTTCGTTTAAAAGCTAATACAAATACAAGTGACGTTTCTGATTCTAATCAGATCTAAGTTGTGAGCTTAAATCTATACGGTTAGCTTGCAGTACAGCGGTTTTAATGTCCCATCCATCAACATGTTACAGTCACGTAGCCTATGCCGCCTTTGTAAGGAAGGTCAGCCGTTGGTAGAAAAATAACGATAGATCGGATTTTATCTTCCCATATTTGTCTTTGCTGTAGTCTGTTCCTGCTCAACCTGCAATGTAATGATCTTGCGCAATGTTATAACAATTCCATGGGACAAAGAAAGCCATGGGATAAACAAAATTAAGAGACAACATGCCCTTAGTGATAACACAAGTAAAGTGCTGTGTCATATGTTCCTTTCTGGTTGAATCGCATTCGCGTTTAACTTGCTTTTAGAGGATCGCTATCATTCATCTTCATCTAGAAATTTGTCATGGTGCTTTTTTTTCGCATTATACCATGTAGTTGTTGAACCTAGATTTTATGCGCCATTTACAATTAAGTTTTTACAGATTATCCTTTTCAAAATGTTGCTTGCATAGCCTACTTTGCTGAGTCAGTGGGGTCGGAATCATGTTAAACTTTTTTATACCACTGCCGTAGGTGACCCACAACTCAATCAAAATATATAACCGTATTAAAAACATTTTTATAAACTTAAAAAAATAAAATAAAATAGCTACCACTATAATGCAGGATTAGAGTTTTTTTTTATGTTAACCACTTAAGACGTTGGCCATTTCGATTAAGTGTCCATTTCAGTTAATCAAATGCCCATCCCTAGTTGGAAGTTCTTTGAAAGATTGATTTGACTCTCAAATTCATGTGACATCAAAACAGACACTGGTTTAATAAAATAAACAAACGTATAAACACATGTCCCTTGAACAAAGGAAAGGTTAAGGCCTGCATCGTGGAATAAACTAATGCTACAGATACCATTCAAAACTTAACTTCAACTCAGTGATACAATAAATAATTAGTGGGTTTTTCACAACTACCGGCTACGTTAATTAAGTTCTGAGTCGGAGTGTTAGAGTTATCTGCCAGGAGCGAGAGAGGCTACGTGTGCAGTTTCACTTCATGTTTAATTTTTTTATTTTATTATTGCCCTTACAGTGGAAATTAGTTGGTTGAATCAGTTATTTATTCATTTTTGTACCTATTACCAGACTTGTGACAGTCAATTACCATCAGTCTCTTCTGAATTGACAGTTCTTTGGCTTTTCCCATGCTGATGGATGACAAATGGATTTTGCATGTTTGTTACCTCCAGTGAAACAGGAATTGATGGAATGATGCAGTATAGTGCCAATTTCACTTTGAATTTATTTACAATAATTGTTAGCGGTGCCATTAATTTTGAAGAAAATAGAAAGAAAATGATATTACAAAAACATTGAAAAATGAGAATTTATTTAAATAAAAGTATACTGTTTTCCCATACGTTTGAATGACACAGATTATCACCTGTGTTGTTTAGTATATGCATCGTTTTTTTCTTCATTTCTATTAATATAATTATGAAGTATGGAGCCCACTGTACATATATGCACTCAGTGAGTATTAGGTATGAGATATTTTAGACTGCTGCTCCCTGAATGTTTTTTCTGTTTCTCACACCATTCTCTGCAAACTCTAGAGACTGTTATGCGTGAAAATGCAAGGAGATCAGCAGTTTCTGAGATAGATAAACCACCCAGTCTGCCACCAACAATCATTCCACGGTCAAAGATCACACTTCTTCCCCATTCTAACATTTCTTCTGAACAACTGAACCTCTTGACCACATCTGCATGCTTTTATGCATTTGGTAGCTGCGACACGATTGGCTGATTAAATATTTGCATTAACAAGCTGGTGTACAGGTCTAAAGTGCTCAGTGAGTGTATATTCACACACACACACACACACACACACACACACACACACACAGAGATACATGCCTCACATCAAGCCTACCATCTAACAATTTGGAAAATGTTTCCAAGTGAATCTGCTGCAGCTGATGATGGCAGGACGCGTAGCTTCAGTAATGATTTGGGAATCATTCATTGTCAAGCCCTGCGCATCTCATCTGAATGGCTTCTTATTACAGTGAGTGTTTGGCATCTAAATTCTGCCTGCCTGTAAAGGAAAATAGCAACCAACTGACTGGGGAGGGCAAAGAAATGGATCCTAATATTATACACCAATTTGTGAGTGCCGGGAGGTGGGGGGCGGGGAGCCGCTTTTTTGCTGGCAACGAAAGTGTCATATTGAGGAGAAATTGTCCTTCCGAATGCTGAGGTACATATTTCTGTGCCTTCCCCCAAAAGACCAGAAACAGGAAAGACAAAGCATATAATAATTAAAGGCCTGGCACAATGGAGGGATGCTGGAGAGAAAGCTGAAAAGTAGCTATCATGTTGGCAGATAAATTCCACACACAATTATTCATCCCCAGGCCCTTGACATGTAGATTAATGAGTTTGATAACCCAGGGCTTTCCAGAGAAGTAGATTCAATTCTGTTGCACGGGTTCCTCCCGCTGCTCCCTAACTACAAACAACGCTTTGGAATGCTGAGAGAAAAAAACAAATCGATACATTTGCACCGGACATCAGTGCCGGCGCAAAAGGTAAGAGGCTCGTTCGGCGACACCGTACCTCCGGTCGCTCGTCTCACCTGTTGGGAATACGTGCGTGGGAGTGCGAGGGAGCAGGCTCCGCTCCCTCTCCAACACCATTGCATTGTCCTCGGTATGCTTTCACAGACATAAGCGTCTTGTGACAAAGAGAGGACGGAGGGAGGCGTCCTCAGTACTGTCTGTGAAGGAAATGATTCGGCTTTGCTGCTTAGGACCCTGACCCCAAACAGGCTTTTGAAATAGGGTGTAATACTGGAACACAAACTCAATTCCTTCAATGCTTCAGTATTGAGTGTGGCAGACGATGCGTGGTAGGAAATGGCACGTGATATTTTCACCAAAGTCCAAGAATTTAATTGACAATCAAGCAAAATGCTCATTCACTTTATAAAAAAAAAAAATGCTTCCCATATTTTCAACTGTGTTTTCTTGTGTCAGCCAGTTTTGTTTGGAGATAGCAAACTGTTGGGTCCCTTAACGCATTGGGAACCTGCTGGCTCAGGAACCCTCAAAGACAATCCCAGGAAAGGGGATGAGGTAGCAAAGCGCACCAATCCCAGAGCCAAATGGCACTTTTCAATTAGCCATAGTACTGGCTGGTAAATTGAACAAGTAAAATCTGTGAATTCATAATTAACAACCATTTAAAAACCTGTGCATAAGGCAAAATTAGAATAGTAGTAACTGTTGGAAAAATAGCAGTTTCCAAATTCACAATTTCTCATTTATGCAGTAATCGCATTGTTTATGAACCGTACAGTTGAACGTGAGGAGTGGGTTATTTGGTGTGTCCTTTGGGTGAGTACTTGTTTAATCTGATTGTTGTAACATCATTTCTCTAGTCTATTCAACACATCTGCAGTGTATTCCATAGTGATATACAACATGATCTCACGTGCAGAAACATGGTGGGAAGGCCATTTCCTCAGTCGAGGCGAATGGAACAGACACGACCACCCATTAAGAGTCTACCCTGCCAGTGATTTTCCCAGTGTTCACACAGCCAGGAACAGAGAGAGAGGAGCACTCCAGGGAAATATGTCACAATTCCAGCAGGCTCCCATCCTGAGCTGATTGGGCCTTTTTTTGAATTATTCTAGCTGGCTGTCTTTGTTTATACTTGGAGAGAATTATCACTGCAGAATAGGGAATCTCCTTACTTTAGGCATATACTATTATTATGCTCCCTGCCCTTTCCAATTAATAATGGGATATAATATTTTTTCAAGATCAAGAAAATTATGAAGTGGGTTGGTTGGCATACATTATTGAATTGAATTAACCACCAGTCGCCATGTATATTTGCCTATAAGGAGACAGATATGGTATTATAACTCTAGCATTCAGGGAATACTGAACATGAGTCTAAATGTGGAATGCAATTTCTAAAGTAAATGTAGTGTCACCCAGTATACATTAGCCTGGTTTTGACATGTCCAATGTCCTTATGTTTTGGCTTGCTAGTATACAGTACAGTAGGTTGGCAGCCAACTCATCGATTGCCATCCTGCATCCAATACACTGAGGGGAGTCAGTGTCCTTCTGGAAGACCTTTTCTACAGCAAGGTACTGGAAGAGCCACACCCTGCCTTTAGGATTATTTACATACAAGCAATTTATACAGCTGGGTATTTGCTGAAACAATTGAGGTTAAGTACCTTGCTCAGAGATAACACCACAATGCCCCACATGGGAACTGAGTTTCCAGTTACACTCCAGTCTTCAATTGAGCAGGTCTTCGTCTTCATATTTTCTGAGCAAAGATAAGGACCATTTGGATACATCCCTTCAGAAACTCAATATTCACCATCAAAGTTAGTTTGAATGAATTGAAACTTGCTTCTTTAAGATGTACTTAGAGATCTAAACTGAATTCGCAAAACAGATAAGGGCTTATGAGTATTTATGCCCTGGAAAGTGACCTGGAAGATAAAAGACTGGACATCTGTACAGTTAGAATGTGGCAGATTTTGGAAAAGGCCAAACTATGACAGCAGAACAATTGCAGTCCCCAAACATAGCCTTCATATTAGGGCCTGTTCTCCTGAACGCACAGCGAGAGTGGAACTGTGGTCAAGCACTCTGCCAGCATTGTCGAGCATCACTGTAGGATTAAGGCGAACAAAGGATCTGTGATCCAGCCATTTTTCCTCCGCAGGCTCTCAATCTGCTGGGAGGTATTGACAGCTCGGAATTAAAAATGGCTCTGCAATTGGTGCCCAGGCAACACTCTGTGACATCACCCACCGATTTATATCATTTCATAGTCAGTCATCTGTCTCCTGAAACCACGCTCAAGCACTTTAGCTGAAGTTTGCGAGTAAGCAGTATTTGGTCCCGCGAGGGTCAAAGAGACTCTCAGCGCCCTGCCATGCCCTGGGGAGAGGAAAGGGAATGTGGATGTGGGGGGGGGGGTTGTCAGGGATACAACCAAAGGTAATAATTTGCATGAAGATGAAAGCAGAGTCCACACACTGTATACTGTTCCCAAGACAAGTGTTTATTAATACCATGAATGTGATGTTTCGAGCTACAAGCTCTTCATCAAGCAAAGAAAAGTTTGAAAATGGCACCAGTAAATACCCAAATCATTTCCAGATGGACAGAGATGCGGGTATAAAGTTTCTTGACTGATAAAGAGCATGTACAGTAAATCTCACATTTCTGGTGTTAAACATTTCTATTTTGGAAGCAGTGTGCGCACTCTTATCTATCATTATTTGTTTTCTGTACAGCACCCAAATACATTTTACGACAGTTTTATGTGATGTGCTTAAGAATCACTGAGAATAACCACGGCACACTGTAGCCTGTAATGATCTACACCAGAGCCCTGAGCAGAGTGCACTTTAAAAAAAGCTGGCTTTATCTGTGACCATCTCCTTCCAAAAGGCACAAAAGTTAGCACAGAGTTTGTTAAATAGTCATTTGCTTACTCTGCATTGTGTTTGTGACCATTTATCACTGAGGCCTTGAAATATTGAGAGGTTTCCCGTCGGTTAGCAGGCTGCTGTCAATGATTTGCACCTTGGTTGTAATTGTCTTTGACCGATTCTACCCCTGCAAAGCAGCTTCCGCGTTTCCCCACTATTTCGCAGAGCTTCAGTACTGACAAACCTCCGGAGGCAGATTTCTTTGTAGAGACCTGACTATAGGGCTTTATGCTATGGCCATAGGGAACTGGTACATGAAACATATTTTCAGTGTCTCTACAAGTCACCCTAACTATCATTTTTGGCAAATATTTAATGCATATTTTATGTTTAACTAATATAAAAAAAGAGCTTACACTGACAATCCTCTGACCGCAAATGAAACCAAATCAGCAACAGACGGGCAATTAATTTTAAAATTTCAACCAAAATATTAGGATCAATGGTGGTCCACTCCTATTCCAGCAAGATCAGGCAAACAGCACATGTTTAATGTGGCTAGTTTGTATGCCCTGATTCAGTTTAAGTGCAATGTACACTCAGTAAGCACTTTATTTGGTATTTATTCATCTTCTGCTGCTGTAGCCTATGCACTTAAGAGGTTTGACGCCTTGTGTGTTCAGAGATGCCCTCCTGCACACCACTGTCGTAATGCGTGGTTATTTACGTTACCATCGCCTACCGTCAGCTTTGATCAGTCTGGCTCTTCTCCTCTGACCTCTCTCATGAACAATGCATTTTTGCCCTAAGAACTGCTGCTCACTGGATGTTTTTTCCTTTTTTTGCAGCATTCGCTTCACATTTCTTCCCAGTTCTGTCTTTTTGTCTGAAAAACAGTGGAACCTCTTGACCACATTGGCATGCTTGTATGCATTTAGTTGCTACCACATGATTGCCTGATTAAATGTTTGCATTAACAAGCTGGTGTACAGGTCTACTTAAAAGTGCTCACGGAGTGTATTTTGTCATGAATCTGAGCTAGCACAAGGGATTTGATTTGTACATGGCATGCTAAATTCATTTCGGTGAAACAAATGAATTCCTGCTTTGTAATGCTTCATTTCATATGTAGCATAACTCAGAAGACAAAATACTGCAGTTTGACTGAATCTGGGCCTAAGGCCTGAATTCAATCAACACTTGTTCATTTGAGTGTTTTTTTCCATCACAACAAACTCCGATAGGTGAGTTCAGTACCAGAAAGGAAAAAATGCATGTCTGCACTGAAACTCATTTATTTATAGGACAAAAATAGGTACACGTTATGACTGAATTCAGGCCTAAGTGGCCCGATAGACACCCCACGTCTGTAGGAATGTAAAATAAAATGACGTTACTGGTCCTTACTGATAATTAACCCCCAAAACAATAAGAACTCAAAGGTCATTTCCATTCATTTGGCAGGGATAACATGAAAAGCTCCGACCGTTCCATACATTAGCACCACTGTGAAACGGAAAGAATTAAATAAGTGCAAATAAAGTGGTAATGTTCCCCTAGCCCCGGTATTCTCCTCCATACACACCCCACCCCCCTTTTAAACAGTAAAGTACAGTACACTCTCATCAGAAGCGTCGTACTGAAAGGCCAACATCCTGAATAAAATGGAGTGGTATAAATATTTATGCTTGTAAAGTGCCCACATAATCAGACAGAGGGTTGTCAGGAGATGTTTAGTGGAAGGGATTGCGTGTGATGTGCCAGGATAGACGCTCGCGTACACTTCCATGTGTGCGTGTGTGCATTTGAGCATATGTGTGTACGCGTGCGTGTGTGTGTGTGTGTGTGCGTGCGTGCGTGCGTGCGTGCGTGCGTGCCCGTGTGTGTGTGTGTGTGTTACATACTGCTATGGTGAGTGGGAAGCCCAGCAACGAGGAGACCTTGTCCCATTGCTCCTCATGGACACACCATTAGCAGAGAAGACAATGCCAGGCAGCTGCAAAGCAGGAAGTCCAGGTCCGGCCTGAGGCCCCCTCCACCAAGCCCAGAGAGATGGAGGCTACAGGAGAACGCAGTCCCAGAAAACCTCAGAGCCAGGTGGGAGGCAGAGAGGATAAATAACACATACAGGCACCAAACACGCCAATGTTTCAAAAGGTTCCCAGGGAGAAATACGAGGGGGCGAAAGTACGCGTGTCCATAAAAAGATGAAATAAGGCGAAGGTGTTACAGCCATGAAACAGGATGATTTGAGTATTCACAGCTGGGCCGGAGGATGTTCCAAGCCAACCCATGAATCCACGGCTGCGTTTGTCACGCCTGCACTGTCCCCCAAGGGGAAGCACACAGACTGCCACGGTTCAAATGAGTGCAGTATGGATGGTCCTGTTGGGTCGATGACCAAGCCAACACGTCATGCTCATAACATCACATGAAGCATGTAACATTGTACCGATGGAACACCACAAAAGCGCGACAGAGATTGCTCGCTAAGCCTTATTTATTTACAGGCGTCCTTCTTAGTATTCCGTATTACTTGCAAAATACACACACATATCATTCACATCCATAAATATCGGAGGTGATCATATCTTGAGTTTTTTTATTTATTTTTTATTTTTTTCCAAAATGATTCCCCGATGCACCGTTGATAGCGACGCCGGTGTAAAATCCTCACAACGTTACTCTGATATTGCGGTCTCGGGATAACGTTTACCAGTAATTGCAGGGATGACGTGAGAACGCGGCGGCCGCAGGCAGGGCGTGAGCTACTCCGTGACGGCTCCTTAAGCGAGGAGACACGAGAGAAAAACTGCAGCGCTCTCCGTGGTGAACTCTTCAATATGAAAAAGTACATTTGCCGGAGTGTTGCAGGCGGGTTGTCGCTTTTCATAAAGTCGCCCGCGTGGCACTTTGCCAAGCCTTGAGTGTGCCGCACTGAGACAGGTATCAGAGTTAAAAGAGGACAATGCATCTTAAAAAGCAGGTGCCCTTCAGGAAGATGTAGTGGATAAATGTCTTGTGAAAAGCCCGTAAATATTCCATCGCCTCGCTGTCATTACAACTATGAAATGATAATGAAGCATGAAAGAAATATAATTCCGTATTCATGTGACAGCATTAGGCCTTCATAAGCAAACTAAAATATTTATTAGTAAAATTCTCAATATCTGCACTGGTAATCTGAAAAAGGACTAAAATGTTTTATAATAAAAAGGAGATTGAATATGGAGGTAAAAAGTGGTTGGCTGGTTTTTATTGCTTCTATTAAGTCTTGGCAAAACAATTTTTCCCCCCTTTCGTTAGTAAGGCACAAAAATTAAAAAATTGCCCTAGGGCTAGGGGATTTTACAGTAATGATTAAAAACAAGAAATTGTGATACGCAAGCTATTTGACAGTGGCATAATCAAATTGAAGGCAATCAAATGTAATACAATCTTTGGGTGATAATGTTTTTTTCTTCTTTTTTTTTTAAGTTGCATAAACCATATGCAAGAGTGAAATGTTGGCATGTAAATGAATAACATATTACATTTTTACGGCTCTTATTAGGAATTTGTTGTTGAAAAAAAACATCATCGTGTATGTGATTATGTGATTCTGGAAGTGATCACATGATTAGTACTGTTTTTACCTGTACAATGAAAGATTGTTGTGCGCCCGGCCCCCCCCCCCCACCCCACACACAAACCACCCTTTATTATATAAAATGAAGAGAATGTAACATTGAAGTACTGCTCAATATTGTGTTATGAACAGAGGAGAGAACAAACAAACCAAATCTAGTCCAACGCACGCACTTGTATTAGTAAACAAACGCATGCATTTTGTCATATCATACAAGCATACAGACACACATACAGTGCACATGCCAACATGCACACAACCACAGAAAACCACAATACACATATATAGACCCACTACGGATACACAGGCATGCACACACAGACACACAACATAAACACTCACACATACATAGTACTCTCCACACACAAACCCTGTATCACACGCTGATACTCCAATACACGCACACACACACACACACACACACACACACACACACGCGTGCTACATTATGAATAACAAAGAGAGGGTAGGAGGGGAGGGGGAGCCCTGGAAACGGATGAAAAATTAGCAATAGAAATGACCACAATCAATTCTGAAACACTGCACAAAATTAATTAGAGTTTTGCATCAGAGGCATGGAGGTGGATTGTGCCAGTCGGCCCCATTTGTCTCCCGCCTCGCGATACGCGGCGACGCCATTAAACAGCCAGATCTGCTCTCACCCACAAGTACCTCGCCCTCCTATCAGGGCCGGGGATGCACAAATGATTAACTCCAAATTATTCAAATGATCTTACAACAGCCTCGACAGGAGGGACATTTGCCGTGATTTCGCGGCACTGTGAGAGAGGGGGCAGATTTACAGCCATTCATCAAAATCAGGCCTGACGCGCGCTGACAGACTGCACGCGCGTCTCCCCGCGACAACACGCCATGGCAACGACGGGGCAGGGCTCCTCAGTCTCTGCTCTCCTCCAAACTCTCCCTCTCCTCCCGCGCCTCCTCTCCCGCTTCACCGCGGGCCGGTCTTATTCTCACCGCCCGCACGTCGCACGTCTTCATTTGCATTAATGCACAATTAGCCCAAACCTCATTTTTATACATTTCTTTCCCCCCTTCAGGCCACATGATAAAAATGGGTAGAAATACTGTACCAAGTTGTGCTTCTCTTCCCAGCAGCACTCAATGGGAAAATATTTTTTTTTCTGACTGTTCAAAGAGGATTGTACATCTAGGGAAATAAAAGGGGCAAAAAAAAATGAAAGAGACGATATATACGAGCCATAAAATAAATCATAAAATAAAATAAATCTTAAAATGTGTCCCATTGCACACGTCCACAGGGGGACCATTTAAATGTGTATTCAGTGCCGCTGCTGGGGTAGAAGTGAAGTCTTGATACGTTCAGTCAACAGTTTTGATCCATTTCCACAACTTTGATTTTCTAAAAAGTGGATTTCTTCAACATAGATTAATTTGCATTCAATATTCATGTAAGGGAGGAATGTCAAATCTACATTTTTGTTCAAATACTTGAAAGAGGATGAGTGTAATGAAATTAAATGTCTATTGTAGAGCCAGGGAACTTGAATGCAATCAACCTCGGAGAAGAAAATCATATTAAAGTGAGTATCAAACTAAGGTTAGAGTGGGCATATATTTTCATGTGTCAAAATCTAAGGGTTAATGTATCTAGATTAGCACTCGGGAATACCGATCTGATATATTTTTAATTAACGGTATCCCATTCAAATGCTCGGAGGAACAAAAAAAAAAGAGAGAGAGAGAGAGAGAGAGAAAAAGAAAAGTTTTGACAGCTCTAATTAATGGCCACACAAAAATGTGGAGCCGATCTTGCGGAAGACGTTTGGTTCATTGGACGAGTGAGTCTGGAGCACGTCAAACAGTCAAACAGGCGTCTGATCCCTCCTTTCATTTTTGCTTCAACAGTGTGGGGAAGCGAGGAGAGAGAGAGCCGGTGGGGGAGATAAATGACTTTTTACCTCGTCAACGCGGGCCTCCTGACACCAGCCCTAATGAAACCTCCAGGGAGAAGACAATGGCATCTCTCACACACCAAGCACAAAGGACAGCAGATTATGTACAACACTGTGGGTCACCAGACGCTAAAGCTGGCACTCCGGTGCACCGTGCCACCCGGAGCAGGTCGGCAGAATCTGCCCCAGTAAAGAATGTGGTCACCTGCCTCGTATCCATGGAACAGCCCCCGAAACTTCACATTGCAATATCCCTTAAAACGCCGCGATCTCTTGGGTTTAATCTGAGGTACTCTGTGGCGATGGCACACAAGCAAATAGCTTTATTGCGCACCATTGGTTTATTTTAGTCCCGGTTTTATTTTTTTTTTCCCCCACTTTTTTTTTGAAAGGGGAGGGCAAGAGAAATCCCATCGCCTCACTCGTTTCTTCCATCTGAGGACATAATTCAAATCCCACACTATCGCTTCTGCAAGCTCCTCATAGGGCCGTGATAAACCCGGAGCCAGGAAGGCAAACAAAGGCATCAATCTTCACTGATCAACATGAGATAGAGAGAGAGAGGAAAAATGGGGAAGCAAATTGAATGTCAATATGGAGGCCTGAGACCAAAGGCCCTGCTGGCCAAAGTCCAACACCTGTCATATTGGCCTTCATGGTGTGTGTGTGTGTGTGTGTGCGCGCGCGTGTGTGTGTGTGTGTGTGTATACATACTAGCATGTGTGTTTAGAGAGGTCGCTATTATAATTTTTTTTCTACATATGTTGAGACCGCAAAATGATTTGTATTTGGGTAAAACATTAGTGGGCAAAAACTGAACCAGAAGTGAGTATGTCTTCACAGAGGAAAAAGTAAAAACTGAGCAGACAATTCTGTTTTTTTTTTTGGCACTGGCATTTCTATTGTTGGGATATTAAAGTATTAGAAGGCACTGTTCTACGATCACCTATAAAAATAATGTGTAACAGACTTGCATGTAATGGACGTAACATGCAAAAGTACATGGCTAACTATTTTATAGCACCCTGGCAAATTTTCTCTTGCCTAATGTAGTAGGACACAGCCTAACAGACAGCAAATAATCTGACAATTCATGCAGCAAAATACATTTATAAGTAGAGCGAAAGTTAACTGCTAGATGATTAACAATAAAACAGTCACTTCAAATGGCAGACCCAATGGGAAAAGAAAATGCAAAAGCAGATGGTTAACAATAGAGCGAATTTAACTGCAAAAGGAGAAAATAGCTTACTTAGAAATCTCCTTGCAAACAATATATGGTTTGAAATATTTAAACTATTCATGTAGTAGAACAAGTATAGCTACTTACCAAAAGTTAGCCAACTACAAGATTTCTAAGGACACAACGCTAACAGTAATTCATGTCATCTCCTCCTGGTCAAACAAGCTCATTGTAAATGATCATACCGGTATTTATTCATAACATAACATAACATAACATAAGGTAATGGCAGGAACAGGCCATTCAGCCCAGCAATGCTCGACTTTTCCTACCCCTAAGCGTACCTACTGCCTAGTTTGCCTAAAAGCTAAATAGTATCTAACACTGCATTAAGCCTGGTCTTGAAAACCCCCAGTGATTCTGCCTCCACTACTTTCAGCAAGGTAAAGACCATTTGCCAAAATGTCCTGCTAACAATCATGTTGGGATTAAGATAACGTCTTATTTTAATGTTAGAATTTCTTTGGTAAAATAGCGTTTTCTTCATGGATTAATTAAGAAACACTCAGTGGTGGTTGTGTTCTAGTTAGCAAAGCAGATAAAATATTTTAATAATTGGTATACCTATAAAAGGTATTTTTTCACCTATTTTCTTCCGAGTTTGGAATGCCCAATTGCAGTGGTAGGCCTCTCTGATGTCAATTCAGGACACTACGCATTAGCAAGCAGTTAGTTTCTGCATGTGCAGTCAGCCATGTGTGAATTTGACTCTGCAGACCATACGCTGAGCTAAGCAGGACAGGACAATAGCACCCTGCTGGTACAGAGAGATGCAGGGTTCCTGGTCAACCCGGGGAATTTGCGGTTGAAATCCTGATCCACAGGAGGCACTGTTGCCCATGACACTTTGTCCTGTGAGACTCCCCACCACAATCAGCACAGCACAGCACAATCACACAGTCCTCATCTGATCTGACCATTGAGCTCATCCCTGCAGCAGTGCCACTGAAAAGGATGTGCCACTCGGGTGCTTTGGATGGCTTTCTGCCCAAAAGAACAAAGAAAATGTAAATCGTTCAACCTTTCTTGAATTTTTGTGAGATCTTACTCCATTTTGACAAATATGATCATTTCCAGGACAATACGTTTTTTGCTCCATCACAAACCTTTTCAAAATTTTTGCAACCTCTCCTCACAATACATTGAGGCTACAATATCTTGACAAAGTACAGATGAAACTAGAATTCCATATAACTCGGCGTGTTGTGAGAGCACCCAGCTTTTGAGAATTTACGGGATCCAGAGTCATCTCACTTGGCAATCAAGCTAGTTTTCCCTTTTGTACTCACCCATCCTTAAAATAACTGGCCTGAGGTGACCGGGCAAGCTTCATTTCATATCCTGCTTCCTACTTACAGTCAAAAGCTCCAACCGCTCACGGATAATCTCCGCTTCAGGAGAATCAACTTTGGGAAGTTTTGTTGCCGATGTCATCATCTTGATCTATGTGGTGCCTAGCCCTCTTCACTGTTGTGCATTCAAGAAACGACTCAGCCTTGTGCATTCAAAAGGTGTAATGTTTATCCTGAACACTGATGCCAATAGACATTCGAGAGAAATCATTTTTTAAATAGTTAACGTACCCTTGACCAATTTGAAATATTATATTCTAGAATTCAGGTGCTTGGCCACCATTTTTCTCCCACTTTGCAATGCCCATTCATTCACATTCATTAGCAGTGTGCATTGTTGAAACCCCTGCTATCCATTCAGGAGAGTGTAGACAAGCATGTGTTCTGCATCAGAGCGTGTGATGTCACATCTCAAATCTCCAAGATGGGCTTTGCACAGACATGAGTCAGAGGAGGACAGGTCAGATGAGGCTGATCAGGTGGATGGCAGGCACCTGCCTGACCCATGGGGATTGCTAGTGTGAGATTAGATGCTGTAAATTAATCCCAGTTGACTGTAATCCTGAGCATTGAGAAACAGAAACCCTCCCTTCTCTGGGTAATGCTAGTGGAAATTGTGCATTGCCCTGAGTCAACATGTGATAACACATCCTGGGGCTGTGCACCGAAACATTAACAGGGAGAGCCACCCAGTAGCCACACGGCCTCACTTTTCCGCCATTTTTCTTCAAACACAGCACTGTTATTCTCTCTCTCTATGCAGTCCTACATGACCCAGTCCTTGTGTCATTCCATCCCTCCTGAAGTACTTAAGACCAAGACGTTTTTCATAACACGTGGATGATGGACACGAGTGCCACTTCTCAATATTCCTCCAATAACGGACCTACTTTTACATTTAAAATCAATGCATTAGCTAAAGTAATATTTCTGTAAATACTACCTTTCTTCCCAGTTTAACCGTCCCATTTTTCTTTGTTTTTCTATTGAGAATTAATGCATCTGGATCCAGGCAGGTTATCTCTGTGTTCCGCCCTCCGCCTCCCCCTCTTGAAATATTCTCCATTAATGAATCTGGATCCATACAGGTTATCTTCCCTCACAATGGTCTTATGAATATGCAAACTGAATTCATCCCGCCACTAGCTTAAGATGCCAATTACAGTCTTGAACTCATTAAAATTCAGAAGCCTTTTCTTTTAACAAATCCAGTTTTGTGCCTTTTTTTTGAACTGATAATAAATATTATGGTCACACTTATTGCAGTTTCTTTAAGTGCTGCTGTGCTATTGTGTGGTGTGATCAGGTGAGTAAAAAGAAGAATGCATAATAGTTAAAAAAGCAAACTTAATTATGCAGGAAGTCCTTTAAAACGGTTAAATGTAGAATAATCTAGATGTAATTATCTAGAGTTAAATACTCTATACTATCTGTCTATATCTAGATCTATGTATATCTAGGTCTTTATCTGCACCTCTGTCCTCTTAAACAGCTATTGTTGGAGGGTGTATTTTGAATGAAAAATCTTATCGTTTGTTGATTCATGCTCAAAATCTAGCATTGATTCTAAAGTTGTAACAGACAGGAAGTTGGCACCTGGAACAAATGAGAAATACTTTCAGAGTGCACATGTAGGGAGTGGTACCACATACTCCCAGTCAATATAGTCCTTACTTGGGCCTAAACTAATAAATGATAGGCTTACAAGGGTTTTCCAACATGGCTACTTCAGCCTCTAGCGGTGAAATGCAGAGTAGTCATCAGCTGGGCACATGCACTTTACAGGGCTACTTTCACTGGAGATAGACTGTAAGACAGAGCAGGGCATGGGTGAGCACAAAAGAGGCCAAGTTAACTTTCTGTGCTTTCATTACTGATGGTAATCCATCAGTGCAATGTACATGCGTTAGTGGGAGTGAGAACACTCACAGAAATCGCCAGTTTTTATCCCTTTTGAGGTACAAGGAATTAAACATTGAACAGAGCAATATCCTCTTTGTGTGAATGGAGAAGCAAAGCCGACAGCTACTTCAGGAGGCCTTGTCCATTACAGAAACGATAAAGCAGACTTTCAATTCACTCAAGAGATATTACACAATGTGCATGTAATGTTCTCTCCACAGATTTCTGAACCTACAGCTTAGGGGATGACAGAGGCTTCTGCATATTTTTAGTGCTGAGGCCATTGCCTTGGAAAGCTTTCCTCCATCAATAGGTACAACCGAAGTCAGAAAGCAGCGAAATCTGAATGCATTCATATTGATAAGGAAAGTGACAGAGCAGTGACTTTGCTGGAACACACCGATAAGACATGGGTACAGACAGGATGAAAAAGCGTTAGATCTTATTACAGAAACAAAAGATGCTTTTGGTGTGAGAAGGAACCACCAGGAATATCCAAGCCGCAGTGTGGACAGATCCAGAGAAAGCGTTAGCACTACTATGCCCTCGATTCAGATTCCACTCTGAACAGGCTTATTTATCAGTGTGTGCACTCATGCATGCGTGGGCACCCAGATTTCAAACTTCACCTCCACTAATAACGTCCCGGCTCTCCCGCATGTACACAGGCACTCTGTCTCCGGCAAGTAGAGTCCCCCACCCCCCCCCCAATAATCATCGCAAAGTGTGTGTGATGAACTGGAAAAAGTCTATTCAAACAAAGCTCATTATCCCCCCAGCACCTCCGGGCCCTGTGACAAATTAAGAGAAAGGATTTCCCGGAGACGAGAGAGTGATGTGGGGGGACGCGGGCAAGCGTCCGTGTACGCGCTCCCGAGCGAGCGTCCGGCGGCGCGCTAACGCTACCGCTAAAGCCCGCCGAGGTGCTACTCCGCCTCTGCACCCCTGCTAGCGCTGGGTGCCTCAGGTGGGAAGCTAAGGAGGGAGGCTGACAGCTGATTGACACGCCGGAGCCGGCGGAAGCAGGAGGCTTTAACCGTTTATTACCGGCGCAGACACATCAAGGGGAAACCTTTATTGACAGCAAAGATGCGGGGTGTCAAATGTTTACCATCGCTTTCAAGTGGCACATCTGAGGCCTTTTCTTTTAGCGCCTTTCTCTTCCCCCGGCTTCCGCGGTCCTTCCCCCACCGTCTGATTACTGATTAAAGCACAGCACATGTCAGCTGCCTGCCAGCTCTACCACTGTTTACACAGCGCCAATAACACAGAATTAGGCTCCGTGGCGTTAATGTTTCAATGGGAGAAATATTACAATTGAAAACCTCGAGCGCGGTTCCTCTCCGCTACTCTCCCTGGTGAGTTTAACATCCCGCGCAGCCATCACAGACCACGCCGTGAAATCCTAAGCATCAACTAAACACGGAAATCAAGGACAGCAGAAGGCATTTCTAAAAAGAAAGAAGAAAAAAGAGCAGTATGCGAATAAAAATCATGTTTAAATCACAGAGTAGAAGAGTGGAATCGCTGTTTCAGTCTTTGGAAAAGGAAATTTTTTTAGGTTCTCTCTTGTTTGTATGCTGACATCTTTTCAGTAGTTTTTTCTCATTGGGACAGACCCCCATGGAATAGCATTCTTCGTCATACCCACCTAAGCTCATGATTTTAACTGGTCACCCCTTGCAGCAGCCATATCAATATAGCCCATTTATGCTTTTAAATATCTGCGTAATAAAATGTATGCAATAGCATTATAAGCAAAAGTAGAGGCTGAAAGGAGGAAAGAAACACTAAAAGGTAATTCAACTGTTGGAAAAAAGATCTTTGTAAGGACAGTAATGTACAGTACTTCACTTATGGGTAACAGTGCCCTCTGTGGGTGCATCAATGAAATTAATAACGGAGGCAAAAATGCACCTATTACTCTTGCATTGACTTGTTTAGCTGCATCTCCAACTCGACATATCTTTCCACAACAAGCTTAAATGTTAAATAATAAAACAACAACTGCCTGATGCTTATGTATCACAGTACTGCACAGTATGCACATAAAAAGTTTTTTAAAAATGTATTATATGTGGACATGGCATTCAAATTTCCTAAGGCATGAATGCATTAATCCTGTAATGTAAAATTCAAATTACTGATCATTTCTGTAGGCCAGTTCTGCCAACACCCTAAATCCATCCTGCACGGTTATCACGGTTTCGGACTTCATTTAGGTAAAGATGATCCCAGCCACTAAACGTTCCCCGTCGGAAAACGTCGGCAGGTATAACGATTTGTAGATCGACTGTAGCATCGGCTTCTAAGGGTCCGCTTACATGAGGTTCCTGCAGAACTGAACCCAGTAGCTTCACAGTGTACAGGTAGGAATTTACTGTAGAAGAAAATGCACGTTTCTGCATTTTAAATCCTGTTTCACGCCATTAATTCAGCTTTACTCGGAGGGTTTTCCATTGTTTATCTGCTGCCCTTTATGCATCTAGTTAATTGCTGCTTCAATAGAAAAATACATTACGGAATATATACGTTAAGAAGTGCTGTACATTACATCTTCATGCCCTGTACACCATTACCAACCTTTCAGCAGTGCAGAATGAGCCTGTCTTTCCGGGGATAAAAATTGAGGAGATTAAAGGGTACCAGGGGTTTTCAATGGGAAACCCAGAGAAATTATTTGGTTGTGTGTAGTGCACACTTATCCTTCTGTGAGGGACTTTTACTGGATGCTTGCTCATTACGCCTAGATATATCCTTTCCCCTGGGCTTCATTTTTAAACACTTATTGAATCTTTCCTGAAAACCTGAAACTAATTTATAGCCCCAAACAGACATGCGTGTTAAATTAAGAAGGCAAAGTATTCAACACTTTTTTTCCAGAGAGCTTCCCTTTGTTTCTTCTACAGTGTACTTCCGTAAGGGTTGAGAGAAAAAGGCCAATGAAAAAGGTGTACGTGTGTTTCTCTGAACGCAGTGCAAAATGTGTGCGCTACGTTCCAAACCGTAACAACTCCGGCATCTGTCCCGGGAGCTGAGGCGTGAATCATCAGTGTGAGTGAGGTTAAGACTCGTTAAAAAGCGTAGCCCCTCTCGCCGTCTCTGCTGTGCTGCAGGAATGTCCTTTTTTTCGGGACGGCGGGGAGAACGTAGCGTGCAGGAGATCGGGACGGTCGGATTTGAGCGTGTATCAGTAAAGCTGACACGGATGCTTCTGTGCTGTGTGACGAGCGTGGTATGAACTTCCATGTCATATACTTGGATCCGTAGCCCCGGGCGATGAGGGCCCCCCCCCTCCCCCCGACGCCCACCGCTCCCCCTCCCTCTCATCCCCAAACGGTGACATGGGTAGAGTGGAGGCCCCGGCTACTGCGGTAGTGACTGACTGGGCCCCAGTCATGTCACCCTTCGTTCCGGCAATGTTTCACAGTCACGTCAAGGCCTCCTACTGACACCGCTGACAGCCCCCGTCTCCTGCCCCTTAACTGTCCACTGAGGTTTCCTCATCCTGATAGATAAGACTTTACTGAACAATAAACTATACGGACAGACAGGATTCCCCGTCCTCAGTGAGCCTAAATACTTAAAGCCACAGCGGCCTGATATATATTTATTTATTTCTTTATTTATCCCTGGCAGATATCCTTAGAGATCTGCTTGAAAGCTATTCTTTGAGATCTGTAATGAAACCGAATGCACTCTGAACACATGCACCCGATTTGAAAATTAAGTTCATCTTGTGTCTTCTGTGGAGAAAAAAAAAAAAGTTTATAAATCGGAAAATGAACACCGGGGAAAGTGTTTAGACACACAAATCAGTGGGAATTACAGGGCTGTGCAAAGAAGGAGAAAAAAAAACCTGCCATTTGCTTTGTGTAGTTTTATATCCTCATAGAACCACTGCAGGGTGCCTTTCAAATGGCTATAACTACTGTACATTAACCTGAGTGAAGGTCCCAACAAACCATGGAATCACTGACTGGTCAATCCAAACAGTGTCCTCAGGGTGGCATACCATATGGGCCTTTTAAACTGTTTGATTGACTCTGTTTTTTACCCACGTTCAAAAGTGGAATTCAGACTGTGGAATCTCTTCCAAACACTGAAACTCAATGAAACAATGTAAACAAAGAGACAACAATCCTGAATAGAAAAGGTGGATGTGGCACCCCTGTTAGTCAAATGCAGCAGGCGTTTGACATTATGGAGGTACAGTAAGCCTCCCATCTGTGTTGCTGGCCTAGTCACTTGGAAAGCCTAGCATTGTTAGCTAGCAAAGGCTTCCATCAGCAGCAAACAGCACTAATCTAATATCAGTGAAATCCCCATAATGGTTAATGGCCTTTTCGTTCACCCCAATTAAAACAAAGGTTTAGTTGCCCTTTAAAAATTTCCTTTCTCATGACAAATTAAATATTACTGAAAAAAATAAAAAATAAAGAACGTATTTTTTTATTTTTAAGTCAGCAATAATCCCAAACTAATTACAAGTAAAGCAGATTTGCCATACCGAGTTGCTTCAGCCAATTAATTTATATCATTTTCATGATGGCATATACTATACCACTTTGTCTTTTATTCTGTACACACACACCCACGCGCCTTTCATAAAGCACTTTCTTTGGCTTCCCTCCCTCTCTCTCAGTAGGCACTGAATGTTAAATCTCGGGAATACATCTCATTTGATGTCTGAATAACTGTATCACTCCCTAGAAATTGTCACTGCGATCGTGTCCAAATCCTGACCACGGTGTTACAGTATAATCTTAGGCTTCTGATAACGTTACTGATGCAAGATATCAGAATTACATTTAGCATTTTTGGCAACACAGTCCTTACAATGAAATCATGTGTTGAAATCATTAAAACTCCAACATCTTCAACCCCCCCCCCCCCCCACACACACACGCACAGAGACCGTCGACCTTCTTCTGTCCCATCTCTCCATTAATATCACAGCATTACTGAATCACTGTGCTCTCCAGATTGGCCACTGCTGATTGCTAATGGCTCAGTCCTTTAATAATACTTAAAGGATAATAGTTTGTGCCCAATGTAATTAAACACTAATTAAACTTAAACCCCATAGTTAAATTGTGGCCTATATATATTGTGAATACGGGAATGTAATTACGTGAAGCTATTTAGAGCCAGCTGCAGAAAAAAAAATACAGAAATAAAGAAATCAAGATTTTTCTTTTTTTTTTCGTAATGTGTGAATTTGATGAGAGAACAGTAGGGGAGGGTTAGGTTCTGGACCAGAAGGTCATGAGTTCACATCATGACAAGATTAGATTATTCTTCCAAATAAGGCGTTTTTATCTAAATTACTTCTTGAAAGAGTCCACTGCATACAGTCCATGAGTTACATACAAAAAATGTAAAATAAAAAAAATAAAAATCCCACACATGCAGCTTGCACGTTGCCCTGGATAAAGATGTGTCCAGTTTCAGCGTAAACAAACACGCATGGAAAATAACGAAGCTAATCATCATTTTAGAGAAGGGGTTCCAGGTCAGAAATGTACAGAATTGGGTCAGATCAGCACATCTCAGGTCAATCTGAACACTGAGGTGACATCAGTCTGTCAGGTACTGAGATTGCGATGCCTTGCTGTCCCTGCACATTTACACAAGGACTCGTGAGACAGGGACAGGAATGGGTGGATTGTGTGAACTGTGGAGTGTTACTGATCAGTCAGAGCTTGTGCGTGTACACCTTCCTCATTACCCGGCCCCAGAGATGCATATGTGGCAGACCCCATTAAAGCGCTTTCACCTTTCGCAAAACGGACTGCAAAATTATTATATTTTCCCTTCCGATTCATCTCTGATGCATTCAATATTCTTTTGTATATAAACTTATTGTTACACAGAAACTTAGACTAAGAAATAGATTATTTTTTGGAGAGAAGCTCATACTTTCCTATCGTGTTGATAATGGTAAAAAGGGAGCCATACGCTGTCTTGTTACTGAGTGATATAATGAACAAGCAATCTACGTAGATGCAGTATGGTGAGGAGACTGGTGTAAGAGCAGTGTGTGGAGATGAGTCTGGTGTGTAAGAGCAGTGTGTGGAGATGAGTCTGGTGTGTAAGAGCAGTGTGTGGAGATGAGTCTGGTGTAAGAGCAGTGTGTGGAGCAGTGTGTGGAGATGAGTGGTGTGTAAGAGCAGTGTGTGGAGAGGAGTCTGGTGTAAGAGCAGTGTGTGGAGATGAGTCTGGTGTAAGAGCAGTGTGTGGAGATGAGTCTGGTGTAAGAGCAGTGTGTGGAGAGGAGTCTGGTGTGTAAGAGCAGTGTGTGGAGCAGTGTGTGGAGATGAGTCTGGTGTAAGAGCAGTGTGTGGAGATGAGTCTGGTGTAAGAGCAGTGTGTGGAGATGAGTCTGGTGTAAGAGCAGTGTGTGGAGATGAGTCTGGTGTAAGAGCAGTGTGTGGAGATGAGTCTGGTGTAAGAGCAGTGTGTGGAGAGGAGTCTGGTGTAAGAGCAGTGTGTGGAGCAGTGTGTGGAGATGAGTCTGGTGTAAGAGCAGTGTGTGGAGAGGAGTCTGGTCTAAGAGCAGTGTGTGGAGATGAGTGGTGTGTAAGAGCAGTGTGTGGAGATGAGTCTGGTGTGTAAGAGCAGTGTGTGGAGATGAGTCTGGTGTGTAAGAGCAGTGTGTGGAGATGAGTCTGGTGTGTAAGAGCAGTGTGTGGAGATGAGTCTGGTGTGTAAGAGCAGTGTGTGGAGAGGAGTCTGGTGTAAGAGCAGTGTGTGGAGCAGTGTGTGGAGATGAGTGGTGTGTAAGAGCAGTGTGTGGAGATGAGTCTGGTGTAAGAGCAGTGTGTGGAGATGAGTCTGGTGTAAGAGCAGTGTGTGGAGCAGTGTGTGGAGATGAGTCTGGTGTAAGAGCAGTGTGTGGAGATGAGTCTGGTGTAAGAGCAATGTGTGATGAGCCGGAAAAGAGAACAGGCTGGTGTAAGTGGGAGAGCTGAGTGTCAAATGAGTGCAGGAAGACCTACTCCACCCATTAGGCAGATGGTGCTTACTCTAACGTGACTCTGATTATCACTTCTTCTCGTCCCTCCTCCCTCTGCTTTTTTTCCCAGCGAGGAGACGCAAGGGGAGTAATGTGGGGTGTGAAAATATTTACACGGAAAGTGAGCGGCAGCCTTTGTAATTCATTAAGACACATTAACAGTGATTTTAGTGTGCCGACGCAGCCGGCCCACTTTGAGGTGAAATGACAATGGATGCCATGACAAGAACATTACTTCCTTTTCAAAAAGAAAAAGACTTTCACTGGAGGAAAAAAAATCCTGTTGGAGGAAAAAGAGAACGGCGAAAAGAGATTGTGTTTTCTCAGTCAGCGGATAAAAGAATTACAATGTGACAAACTTGAAAATCAGCCCCATACCTAAGGGCAAGTTAATTGCATTAATTTTTCTTGACAACTTTACAGAAACAATGGTGTCTATTGTGTACAGAAGTACCCCTGTCGTTTTTCAGCCATGATGAAATTAGTACAAAGTGTTCTCTCTGGCTATAATCAATCATTACTTTTATTCGTGCCACAAAATATTGCTGAAACCATATTTTTCTCACTTGAGGACAAATGCTTCTTGATTGTGTACTGCACTTGTCTATAAATATATCTCACTGGGGCTCCCTATAGGATTACGTTGAGTTTTCCAGAATAAACATCTGTTTCTACTAGCCCTGAGATAGACAAACTGCTATTTTTCTTGACCTAAAAACAACAAAAAGGATTTAGAGAGAAGAGCTGCAGGCTCACTGTGAAGTGTACTCCAAAGTAGAGACCCACAGTGTTCCTCTACACTGCCTGGTGAGATTGTCCAGCTGTGTACTGTAATAAATAATAATAAGACTACTACTAAGAATAATAATAACTACAAATTATTATTATTATTAATTTGCATTATTGTTATTATTATCGTTGTTATTGTTATTATTACACTAATATTACTTTTCTTCTGGATTACCTTTGTTGAATCACATTACAATTTACAATAGGCAGGGGAAGGGAGACCAACTTCAATCATTACCATTGTGCAGCACACTTTTGTGACAGAGTAACAACCTCTCAATACAGAGGTGCAGAGGAGGTGACTTAAATCCAGAGAAATTACTCAATGGTCAAATATGGAATTTTCAGAGTGCCATCTGAAGTTAAATGATACCAGGTAATCAGAACATTGGGTCTCATGCAAAAATACTTTTTTTCTTTAATGGCTAATGAGTGATTTAAGAGAACTTGGCGCATTGTCTCGTATTCAGATTGTTTTCTTACCTAGTTTCCCCCCTTAGATCTTTGTTTTCTTCTGTTACAGGTCAATCATCCAACCTTTTATGAAAACTGATATAGACTGGGTACCATCATAATACTTTTTAATGGATGCCATCTCATCTAGGCCTAGTTTAACCCGTGTGTTTAACCACAAAAATGAATTGGTTGCTTGGCTGCTTTTCCCCCACAACACGTCATCGTCAAAGAAATTGTCACATGATTGAGAATGATCCATACGAGGTGGCACACTTGCCGAGTCCTTCGTACAAAAAATAAAGTCATGTTCTTGCATAAGGCCCATTGATTTTAATGGTTTCATATCTAATAAATTGGAGTTTACCTAGCTTTGCCATTGATTGTGCAGTGTGGAATGATAGTTGAGTGCTAGATAACATAAGAACTTGGTTCTACTTCATATTTTCTATGTATTATAAGAATTAAATCTGAGAAAAGTCACATCCTATAGCCCCCTCTTCCACTGGCACTCCAATAGCTCTATGGCCACTCGATTTCAACCATCTGGTGCGACAGACCACAGGCTGGTAAATATTCATTTGGATTATTACAAAATGTGCTTTCCTTTTAGGCAGGGGTGTCAAACTCCACTCCTGGAGGGCCGCAGTGTCTGCAGGTATTTGTGATCTCCTTTCAATCAGCTGCCAATTAAGGCATTGAGAACAAGCACTCTTTAGCCAATTAAAGACTTGGAAATGTATCTCTCCTGCTGAAACACACAAAAAAGGCCCTCCAGGACTGGAGTTTGACACCCCTGCTTTAAGGTATACACTTGTAAGTCATTGTGATAAGTTCTCTGTCATATACTTGTATGTCACAGGTAGTTGACACAGATATACAGGTATTTCACCACTGATATAGCCTTGTTTGGGAAAGGAATGTGCATTTTTGTCAAGATATAGTAACATTTGCTATCACCAAACAGTTGATATCACCGAAAATCAAGATCTCTGAAAGAAATACATTTACACTTTTGCCAGTCGTTGTACCTCATTTATCAATGTATTTACTATCCATGGTAAATTGGAGGCATTTGATTATCATATACTTTAAGGGTATTATGGTTTAGTTTTTATTTAAAATGTATAGCTATACACCTAGCACCCTTTCCTTGAACCACTGCTAATGGGGTTTCCTTTATAGCACCTTCTCAGCATTTCAGCAGCCTGGCTTGATCTAAACAAAATGGCCCTTTCCCCTAGAATGGTCCAGGCTTGTATGGATCTGATGCCGAATGATTTCAAATGCTATTTCCACTGGTTCAGATCACCCGAGCTAACACAAACTGCATGAGAAAAGTTTTGATTTTCTAATTGGTAACGCATCTGAATTTTTATTGAATTTCTCACAGGGAGACATTTATCTTCCTGTTGGAGGCACCGTCTCCAGTCCGGGAAGAGTCGGGGGAGGGGGATACGGGCAAACCTGCCTCTCCCCCCCCACCACCACCACCACACCAACCCCCTCCTCAAATCAGGATGGAAATTGTTTCAGGCAACACTCTACCAGCCAGGAAGGACTTCACTAAATTAATCTGGCCATTTACCTAATTATACACAGGGCCGAGCACGGCGTGAGCCCACGTCTCGCCGCGACTGTGCGACACGCAGGATACAGCCGGGGCAGACGCGTCTGAATCTCATTTCCTCCCTGTTTTTACCACAGTAACAGAGGTGTGTGAATGATGCATAGCTCCAACCATGTTTTAAATGAACCAATATATATGCATTCTTTTTTTTCTAGCTGTTGTTTTTCATGTGCATGTAATTAAGCTTTTATTGCATTGCTTTTTTCTTTTTTTTTTGAGCAGCAAAAAGGCCTTGAAAGGCCTATCTAATATTATTTCTAATTAAAACAATTTTCATGCGCAACTCCTATGCTCGGTTCTTGCGCTTAGGAGTTTGAAGTAGCTGGCCTGTTCTTTCGTATTCGCCATATTCGAATCATCCTGACACGACCTTCCAGTTAACTCGCCAATTTAAGGCAAAGCCAGCAATCAGGTTCAAAGGAGTGACTCGTATCGCCTGGTTAAGATTTTTCCAAACGCTATTTCCAATAAAAAAAAAGTGAAATACAGGCTACTCAAAGCAACACAGGGAAATGAAATGGGTACCATGCAGTTTAATAATGTCAAGGTCCCGACCTCACAGAAGTGACCTGGGGCACCAGGGAACATACTGCAGAAGGATGACCAGCGAGTAAGGGAGAACATTGGGCCACAGAAGTGTGTGAACTCGCTTGCTTTGTCGAAAAGCAGATAACTTGCCATGCTATTCCCTGGAGTAAGAGGTCTTTAAAGAGAACCTCACCATACCAAAGCAAAAGCCACTTACCAAACACCAAGCCATACGATCTTGTAAGGTCCAGCAGTAATCAATCAGCATTTGTATAGAGCTGATGGGAAGACCGTTGTGCCTGGTGATGTGTTCTCTGCTCCACTCTCACTGGCCTGCAATGGAATAACAAGAGCGACTGTGGGGGGTGACCCATATCATATTGTGCTTAGTGGAGTCTAGCACAGCTTATTGGCCTCTGTGACTTGATAGTTTTCCTGGGTCGTAACCACAGATAGTACTGTCAGTGTAGTGTACCAAGATTGCAACTACAAAAGATACTACAAGCAATCGGTGCCAATGGAAAAAAAGGTATGTTTAGAATGGACATTAAGATGCATTTAGCTTAATAACTGCCAAAATCTGATATCCTTCAGGCCACAAATGATCGAGGGACATATTAGACCATTTACAGGAAATGGCACCTTTGGTCCTGAGTAACTACTGTGTGGCACGTGCTGGTTTTCACTCCAGTGGGGCTCAAGTAATTCGATTTGATTGAGCTGTTAATTGAGCACTGGTCTCACGTCTCTTAGAACATCCAGGGTGACAAAATCTCAATGGTTTCCATATGCAGTGAGTGGTGTCATGACCATACTGGATGTTCAAAAAAAGTGAACTGAGAAAATAATATTAATACGCAGCGTACGGTACATATAGACCTGTTACAGTGGTATATAATGTCATGATTCAAGTTAAAGTCCAAAAATAAATAGTCATGTTGTATCAAAACTTTGATGATAAACAGTCTAAATTTTGAAGCAGTATATAATTATCATTATTCGGTTTTATTTGTCATTCGTTTTTCAAAATGCACATTGTCATGCAAAATGAGCACAATATTGAATGTTGACACTTTATTAACCATGGGACAATATTGAATATGAATATGATACCAGATTGTTTCCTTTGCGTCTCTTCAGTAAATTAGTCCAGATACAAAATGAAGATGAAATGTTTAATCAATTAATTATCGGACCCAAAACAAAACCATATTTACTCAGCTTAACTGAGCTACAAACCATTCAAGAAAAGGTAAAGAAACATTAGTCAGAATCAAATACACCTCATTTAAAAGTGATGCATTTTTCTGGTTGCAAAATACTGATTGAAATTCAATACCCAAATACATTATCAAATAATTTATAAAGAGAACAGTGTTCAAAACCAGCAGTCAGAATGGCCTACAGGACCTGGATTTTTTTTATTTTGAAAAAATATTCTAGGGGCTGGGGGGACAATACCACATAATAATAATAGTAATAATAGACGATGTACCAAGGACTGTATTCAAACAAAAACATTTACATACACAGTACTACTCTTGTAAACAAACACTCTGAGCCCAGGTGTTAGCGCAGTCAGCTACTGTATCTCCGGCATTCTTCAACATGTGATTTCCATGTTGTTGTGTATGCGTATATTCACTCTTCCAGTTTAATTGTAAAAGTGTTATTTTCAATACAGTGCTCCTCCAGGGATACACACACTTGTTTTGCCTCAGTCCTGCTTTTGATATTTTGAGGAAACATTCATGAACTACACAAACGTATTTTGCCTTTGATAGAAACGTTATAATGCATCAAAATATAATGCCAGTCTATCAGAAACAAATACCTGTAATAACACCATTCAATATTACCAGTATTAGCTTAATATTAATACCTTTTTATAAAGCTAATATAACCTTAATATTATGTCATGACCCTCATGATAATTATGATTATTATTATTATTATTATTATTATTATTATTATTATTAGTTCTCTATTCCTTTGTATAGTTACTGGTATCTTTAATAAGCTAGCAGGATAGATGCAGCTCTGATTCTAGTTGCCTTTATTTTACTGTAAAGACCATAACAGGTAGCTTGCTAGCAGGTAGCTTAATGACTGGAAGCCACTGTAGGTCATCATTAGCTTAATAACAGTTTGCTCTAAAAAATGTAATGACTGCTAAGTCTGTTGCTTACTGGCACCCTCATGTGATCATAGATAGTAGGTACATAACTTTATATACATTTTCAAGTGAATTTCAATTATATTCTTTTCACTACTACTGTATGAATGTGTAGACGTATCTCAAGTTTAATTGTTCTAGAAATGAACCAATGACACTGTGCCTTACAATGAACTAGGACAACATTTCTTATTCAAATACTTTCTCTTGCTCCACACACATACACTGAACAGTAAAGTATACAATATAAAATTAGTCAAGACAAGTGTTGCTTTCCATGTGTATACAGATCATTTTGCATACCAATTTCAGCTAAACATTACACACAAAAAAATGTGTATTAAGCTGCAATTTTGTGCCAACTCATTAGGAAGCTGTCTGGAATAAACTAAAGGGAATGTGTGTGAAAATTAACAGACACGGTCAGATCTAACAAGTACAAAAATGTGTTTTATCCACAAATTTAAATCAGACTTAAGTGGGCTTTCCCCTTGTAGACGGTATTCAGAATGTATCCATTTCATTCTATGGTACAGTGTTATAAGGGCTCAAACACACAAAAATAAATAAATAAAATACCAAGAGATATTTCTAATTTGTAGAGACCTGTGAATTAGATTTCAAAGAAACACTCAGAATCAATGGATAATCAAGATCAAGCATGCCCAGTCATAAATCAAGTCAATTATGTGTATTGCATTTGTGGAGAGGTATTGCCTTGCTGGTCAGTTACTGCACTGGCTATTCATGCACCCTTATCTCATGCTTTAAGTACAAAAGGAGCACTGTTGAACGATCCTGTGATCATAACCTGGATGATTTCAAAGGCAGATTTATTGTGGTAAATATTTTGACTCTTTGACTTCAGTGATAATTTCAGCTTTACAAGGCAATATTTTCTCACATTATTTCCTTACATTAGGTGAATATTGCACTTAAAACGCTACCATTTAATTCTTTTTACCAGTCTAATAAATATGTTTTATTGCATCTATAAATCAGCAAAACAAAAACATACCGTGAGTTGTTAATCTTGCACATTTTATCATAAACTGTAATCTATAAAAAAATATGTTTTATACGAAAATGTGCTCAGCTAAATACTTTAAGTAAATGTAATGAATGTGGATAACATCATGTATAAATCTTGGTTGCTGCATGTTGTTAATTTGATACATTAGGCAATAATTTGCTATAAATAATTGTTTATTAGCTGGCCAATCCTGTCCCAAGTGTTAATGAATCTATTTAAGGAGATCTGCAGCAAGATTTCAATCAGGGTCCAATTTTTTTTTTTTTTTTTTTGGTCTGGGTAATGTGCTTCTCAATTACAAAGCACACGTCATTTAACAGAATGACACCAACTGGCCACAGTAGTGCTGTTATCTTTTACTTTCCGCGTCCGACTTTGAACTCGGAAAGTAATTCTGTGATCGCGATTAAAGCTTTTCGAGAATACAACCAAAAACAATTACAACTGCGGCGTCCGCTGTACAGAAATGAGTGTGAGAATGAAATCAGGCCTCTGTAGCGGTGGCCATAAAGTGTACAAAACCGCATTAGTGGAAGGAATACACAACAGCAAAGAGGCTTTCAGCAAAATCACTTTTTTCCATGGCAGAGAGTCCCATGGACAGGACATCGTTTTCTTAGAGAAGCCTCCTCCGGATTTCAGAGGGTCGATTAAATCAATGTTGATTTGCTCTGTTAATACCAAATCATAAAAGCACTGTTACTAATCCATTCACCCCACACAACATAGCCAGGTACTGAGATTACAGCAGTGGCTTGTAATGTGTCATTACAGGGTTGGTCAGAGCCTCAACTTGAACCTCAACTGAGGTCAAGCACAAGGCCCAGGCCGTTCTCACCGTTTAATTACACCGAAAGAAAAAAAATCAACGCTACCGGGGACAAAATTCAAGAACCTACTAATTTTAATGGTAGCTGCAGCAGAATTTCTCCACTTTATTAATTAAATTATTTATTTATTTTTATCCAACAGCTCACTGATCAATAAGTAATTTATTTTACAGGCTAAAGGAAAATAGTTCCATGCTTGAGCAATCAAAAGGGAATGTTGCAGTAATTTGTAAGTTTTTGTTTGAACACTTTGCTTTGGGTAAAGAGAAATAGAAAAAAAACAACAAAAAAAACACAGAGGTTGAGGGGAGTCTGTCTAAAAGTGAAGGCCGTCTTGTATTTTACTGGCCTTTATAACGGATAATAACGAATGAGGATGATCAAGAGCTAATCGTTCCTAACAAGCAAATAAAAGATATTTACCATATTTGTGTACATGTAGAATGCTTGAAGTATGAGAATCTTCCATTGAACACATACCCCTAAATATGTTCTGAAATGTCAAATCTGAATGTACATGCATGACTCCTTTCAAGAGATTTTGTGAAGGTCAACCGTTTTAATGATCAATTAAACAACGGAGCAGGCTCAGCGACTGAGCGAGGCAGGACAGTGGAAATGCTACTCTCCCGGCTGCTACAAATAAACAAACTTGATCTACAGCTCAGCTTTATTAGCTCAGATTCTAACACTGCCAGGCAAATGGCCCTGTTTATCCAAATAATTCTCCATTACACGTCTGGCAGCTCCAAGCAAAATAAAAAAAAAAGGAAATCCTCGCTCCTCTGAAATAAAGCATACATAACAATTGTACGCGGCAATTGCGGGGAAAGAATAGCTGATGACCTCAGCATAGTCCCCCCTAATGTAATAAGAGTGATGGGGAATTCATTGGTTTTGATTCAGCCACAGTCTGACTGGGGCACAGAATGGCAGACGCACAGCAGGAAGAGAAGGCCCACTGCAGTAGGGAACAGTCCTGGCACACAGCACTGCTCACACATCGCCTGAATGCTTTACATAAAATTATGTTTCGCTAACAGACAGCGTTATTTAAGGTATCCGCTTGCAATGGGGCTTCAAAAATAATAATCATTATCATCAAAAGGTTGCAATGTAGTGTTCTGTAAAGCCGCCTAATGTACTCATTCATGAAAAATATTAATGTTCGATGGAGTGAAATATATAACGTAATATTAACAATATGTATTAAGTAAAAAAAAATGCTTGGATTCATACTTCAGCAGTAAGAGAATAGATTTATTTCAGTGAAAAATTCACATTGTCTTCAGTGTTCCAATGTAACCCTCATCGGTAACAATGCTGGGAATGTCTCTCAGCTTAAATATTCTTGAAGGATTCATTTCACCCAAAGGGGGGGGGGGGGGGGTAATACACCTATGAGTGGCTGAGAGAGAATGAAATAGGATCTGATGGAACACAAACAAAGTAGCAACGCGCAACAAAATGGTTTTAACAGAGGTCATGCGCACTGCAGACGCCTTTCCCAGGGAGAAGGGAAAAATCAACCGCAACTGACATTTTATTTGTTTTCCAAGTCAAATGGGAAACATACATCCTTCCTTATTGCCTTAAGACCTACAGTGCAATACCAGTCCCATGGTGGCCACACAGGGGGAGAGAAACACAAGTCACATGACGAGATGGTGCACATCAATTTCCTGTAAAAACAATATTGTGTTCATTTTCCTCTCTCGCCACACGGATACAATATAAATGGGGAGTAAAACACGGCTAAATACTTTCAGTCGCACAGCCGTTCGTCAGCGGCGATATAGCAAAGGTTCTACAGCTGGACAAAGGTCTCTGCACTGCTCCCAGCCTCATTTTCTGATCCACTGCCGCTCATGGGGCTATGCTGCCGCCCACAGGCCAGTGAGAGTATTGCACCAAAAAAAGACCGCTGGCTTTCGCAGCTGCAAAAAGAGGTGCCCTTCCACCTGCCTGGAAATAAATGAATGGTTTCAATGTACATACAAAACATATGAAATGCAAATATTTGTGTCTGCTAAAATTCACTAAGGAAATTTGTAAATGCACTTAAGGGTTCCTCAGCCAAGTAAAAAGTTCCTCCCACAGATGTGGTCAGTTTCACATAGATCTTCCATATTTCATAAACAATTATTTGTATGAAGAGTGCATCGGCGTCTTGCGTGACACCAATAAAAACCAATAAAAAACATAAAAATAAGGAGGGATATGACATCATAATCGGACATCAATCAGAGCGATATAGGTACACAGCACTTACAAATCCACTTTGTGAATGTAATAAGGTTAACCTATCCCATCGGACATAAAGACTCCTAAAAATGATTTTAGACCGGCTGAATGTCCCCCCTGCCCTTTTCTCACGGTCCTGACCCCACGATGGACTTGAAGACGGGGGTCGTCGCTGGGCCCGGGACAGAGCGGAGCGGGGCAGCCTCGCCGTTAAAGAGTGCTGTCAGTCGCGCCATGAGTGAGCCTTGATTTGTGACAAAGTGACATCATCAGACAGGATTTGGATCAGGCAGTCCTCTGGGGCCGCTACACTCTTGTCTCCGGGACCTCTATTGTCAGTGTGATTACACTGACCCGGCGCGCCGGGCAGCGCGGCTCCGGCTAACGAGCGCTCATGCATATCCAGGAAACAGGGATGTAGGCCTGAAGCACACACAGGCAGGCACACTCGAACGAAAACAAGTGTATTCGCACGCGCTCGCACGTTGACGCGGTATGAGGATTTCGGAATAGGTTTTTTATCAGTGCAAAGTGGACGGGTGTGGCTGTACAGAACAGTACGCTGTGCAGCAAACTGATACAGTACAGCAGGGCCGAGGGGCGAGCGAGAAGCTTCTTACGTTGAGAAAAACCCCAGTATACGTGTGGTTCTGCCACATTCACAGCCTACAGAGCTCTCCATACAGCCCTGCCTCCAATTAAACAATCATCTGCATGACAGGAAGTACATCACCGCCTCGCCATAAATTACACTGGAAATGTGCCGTCGATGCCTCTTGTAAAATATGATATTGGATAAACACCGTGGCACACCTACCATGAATGTGCAAATGCCATGTACTGAAATATGTGACTGGTGTGAATTTTGCGTTTCATTCATCCCGAGATTAATAGCCAACAGATTGTGACATAGACAGATACAGCCAGAACTGGCCTGATTAAATGGCCAAAAACTGTCATTCATATTTCTCAAGTAATACGCATACCGTCACTATGTGGTAGTGTACTGTAATGGCTAAGGAACTGTGCTTGAACTAGACTAAATAGGTTGCCGGTTCCATTCCCAGATGTAGCACTGCGGCTGAGCACCCTTGAGCAAAGTACTTAACCTGAATTCCTTAAATAAAATATCCAGCATGATACACCTTATAAATGGTGTGTACATAAAAATGTAATCCGTGTAAATGTCTCTGGAGAAGGCGGTTTGCTAAATGCCAAAATGTAATTTGTGTAACAAATAAATGGAGACATATTACAGGCGTTCAAACAAACAAGTAGATATGGTACATTTCAATACTGCTATGGCCTTTCAATGGCTCCACAATCTTGCCATATCCTCATAACAGTACAGCAACATTACAATACAATAGCAATGAGAAAGCAATATCAACTGGGCTGTCAAGAAATTGTGGCTTTTTATGTTTGACCATGATTTCCTTTGCCGTTTATTCTCGGTATGAAAAGCGCATGTAATCACCAGACATGCATATCTGCATGGTACAGCGGATGTACAGTACTGCTCCATGAAGCCTACATCTCATCCTTCAGTAGAACACGCTGCCGGCAGCCAAAGTTCTGCTGTTATAATGCATTCATATTTGACATCGCATCTTAGGGCAACATATGTCCATATAGCAATTGTGTATGCCTCTATTTGTTGTATAAAATAAACCGTAATGAGATAAAATGTCAGTGTAGGACAGCGTAAAGGTTTAAAAACCGATAGTCCATAGAATTACAGATGTCAAACGCACTTCCAATTTACAACACATTGGGTTCCAGGCAGCTCCTTCTCTCTTACATGCTCATACACACATACACAAATAGAACGCTTGTTTCTCACACAGCCAGGGAGAAGGGAATGGTGTATACTCAGCAGGTTATTACAATCACACCCTCAATCCTCACCCGCATCAATCCCCCCAGTCTTCAAAAAACAGAATTCTGAACTAATAGCTTAAACTGAAGTATTATTTTAATACTTCAATAGAAATAACCTAATTCCAACATTCTCAAAGAAACAGGTTCCTTGCTCTAGGCTACTGCGTAATGGTTGAGGGAAAGTATATAGCTTGTCACTTCAGATTAGAGAGCTGCGCCTCTGTGCCTTTGAATGAAAGGCAGAGCCGGTAATAGGAAGTGTAGATATTAGAGTTAATAAAATAATGTGGAAGAAGATGTATGTGCAACTTGACCAAGTATAGCATGGGGAGAGATGTGCATTAGCCTGTTCACTCAACTATTGGAGCCTAACCTCTAATGACATTTTACCCACAGTGGGACTGAGAGAAATAATGTATACAATATGTCACGGGTATTTGTGGGGTCACACACACTGTGTACATTTAGTGTAGCTTTTCTCTGAGATCCAGCCTGTCAGTCCATATATTATCTTTTTTTACATTTCATCACATGGTGTTTCTCCCCAAATTTGGCTGTTCAGTCTCAAATCTGTGGAAAGCTGTGCCAACCAAGTCATTTCTGTATTCTATAGGTGCTTGGATGTTTACATAATTTCAAATGACTTATTATGGTGCATTCAAATGCTCTGGGAGGTATGCAAAGAAGCCCATCGTCTGACAACTGGACAATCTATTTACTCACAATGCTCTTCGTCCTAAACACTGTGGCCATGTCTTCACCAGACAATGCATTTGAGAAAGATATTCCAAAAATATTTTGAATCAACTTTAAACACAAAGTGCACTGCAGTTTGGGTACAGGCTAAGGTTGGGAACAATATACCTGGGTGAAATAAACATTTTCCTTTATTCAAAATTAAATTGAAGTGTTCATCTTTTCCTGGACAAAGACAGTTTGAGGAGTTCAGTAATAATAATCAAAACCAGCTCCCCGGGGTGTTTGTGGAGGCAGAATTGTAAAATTGCATTCATTCGTAAGTCAAAGGCAACGGCGAATGTGGGCTGTACGCGGGGCCGTGATGGGCACGGGGCTGGATTTACGCGGGCGTTTGGAGAGCGAGTGCACCCAGGGGCGGCGGAAAGGTGCGGAAGGCAGGATAAAGGCTGGTGCTCTGAGGCGGACACGACGTGTAGCGGAGGCCGGTATTCAAACAACAACGGTTTTTAAAAATCGCCGCACTGGGCGAGAAGCCCCAGTAAACACTTTATGATGTAGTGCCGGGGTGTTTAATTAAAACAATAAATCCAGCGGGCGCATTAGCGCAGCGGCTCTCTCGTGACCTCCGACTCGCCCGGCCCGCGCGGAGACGCCGCATTAGAGAGCTCTCTCTCACCTTCCGACTGGACCTCAATTCACCGGGCCGGGAGCACGCCGAAGCAAACGGCCTTTATTACTCTCCACATTCAGAAATGATTTGGCTCATATTTCACTCAATGGTTATGGGATGTGGACTAAAACAGCATGCACTTATTGTGTTTTTTTTAACGGCGCCGTGTCGTGTCAAAGAGACGGAGTGGAGAGAGAGAGCGATTGCGGTCATCAAAAATTGTGCCGTTGCGATATGAAGGAGGTGCCTCTTTCGAATCGATGCGGTGACGGAGCGCGCTCGTTTCGAGGACCGGTGAACTCTGACCTTTCTAAATCTTCAAACTATATACTACATAATGAGTCTTGAATAGTATGTGCTACTTTATTAAACAATAATTCCTTAGCAGTCTTCTGGGCAGAAGATTCACGTCAGATTCAATCATTTTTCACTGTAAAATATCAAAGCAAGTTTGATTCAAAAACTGTGTCTGCCCTTGTAAAATATGACTTACCACTACTACTCACTGGATGGTGTAAGGTTATCATGAAATGACCACAGCAAGATTAGACGATGCAAGCAAACATTTTACAGAATACCTTGGATAAACATTTGCCTGTATTAGTCACATAGAAATCAAACAAGCAACACCCTAAGAGACATTGCACAAGTAATGGAACAAGAAATATGAATGTTTTCCAACTGCACATTTATTTCCCGTGACAAACACATTAGCTAATTCACGTTGGTTTTAACAAGGCAGATTATTTCACATACACTTTGCATATATTTCACATAACAGATAGGTCAGACATACAGTGCAATAGTTTGCAGTATCTAGTGCGATAGTTTTCAGGGTGTTATTACTTTCATATGCCTTGTAGCGGGAATAATTTCATAAGTAACGGATTCATTCAGCGGCAAAAGAAGCGCATTTGGAATCAAGTTTAGAGGTTTTGCTATTCAGTAGCTGTGAATCATTGCAGGCATACATACAAGACATGATCACACTCATCACTGCCAGCCTGGGCCTGCCGCATGGGATTCCATTCATGCCTAATGTATGCGCTGCACACCGGTGCCACCCTACTCCAAAAACCAGCCACTGAGGTTTAGGTAGAACATTCTGGAACATTAAAATCATCTTTCAGCGCCTAATGTACAGCTTCGCCCCTCTCATTTCTCATAGATACACAAAAGGCCTTGCTCCCAGACAGAGCAGGATGTCAGCTTAGACAACAGCTACAGTGAGTGAGCTACACCTATATATGGTTATGCAAAAACCTGATCAGCACTGGAAAACAGAAAAAAGTATGCATGTATTACATTGCCTTACAGAAATGTCCTTCAGCCCATTTAAATCGTTTTTTCCTGACTTTGTTGTTAAAGGTTATGAAGATTTGCTTTAGTTCTTTTATTGATTTGGTTTTGATTTTATTTAGCCAATGCTATATTAATGTGAATATAAATAAACTGTATTATTAATAAATACTGTTATCAATACATATTGTAAAGAATATACTGTAAATTGACAGGAAGCAGATTAATACATTACAAACTATTAAATAATCCAAAGCATATTTAAGAATGATATAATCAGAAGATGAATCTATAATGTATGCAATGTAATCTACTCAATCGAGTATACAGTTAAATACAATTGTATCACTTCTCAGATAAGAAAATGTCTTCATTAGAAATGAGTGGGCTGACATTGGCTACCAGCCCTCACTACTGACCAGCCGAGAATGATGGGTCAGCCAAACCCCTCTCCCCTCTTTTAAGAGATGGGAAAGGTTTCATATCCATAGACACCATGTCATGGGCCCAGAGGTTTTCAAAGTTTTACAAAAAATGTTGAAAGGCAGGAGAACATCAGAGGGCGTCCTCTGCTGTAGCTGCTGCCTTTCAGTCCTCATTAGGATATGGGGAAAGTGTGTACGCACAGGCCCAACACTTCATCTTCACGCACTCAATCATTCACTCAGGCCAGTTCATGTCTGAAGACTGCTTTGTCAATTTGAGAGGCAAGAAAACGTTTTAGATATGATGAATAAGACTTTATTTTAAATGTGTAAACTTTTTAAAACTAAACTTGGTGAATGAATTCAATCATTTCTTCCCTGAGTTAGACCTTCAAGTTGCAGGTCAACCTTTTCATGACAATGCATCTTTAATAACAGTATGCTGTGCTCATTCTTTTCACAGTGGCATTTTTATGCACTGCTGCCTTCCTGCTAGGTTTATTTTGAAAAACAGATTGAACCCTCAATGAGACCCACCAGGTTAAGGTTAAATGCATTGAAAATAGTCGATGCATCCAATATGCATGAAGTTCAACGGCTCTAAAGATGGAGGATTGGGCAGCTAATGCAGGCAGATCCCCAACACCCAATTCATCAAAGATTCATGATACTATGAAGTGCAGTGCTGGCCAATTATGCTATGGATATGGTTAAGCTCCAGCTAATTATGCATTACACACAGGTATCCAGGTCTGTGGTGAGATGTTCAGGATCCCACGCAGGATGAAGAGCTCAGTGCCCATACAGCCCAAATTCATCTTCTTCTTTTTTTAAATGTTTTTTTAATGAGAAAATGAAAACGGCTAATGTACAATATGAGAAACACAAATCCACCTTTTTCTGTTCTACACCTCTGATGTGTCCAATCCACGTTACCAAAAAGCAGGTCTACAGTTAGAGATCACAGCCAAAGCATAGCAATTTCTCTCTTCATTTATTATCTGGAATATTCAAGTTAGTAATTAATAAATGTCTTAAAAATATATTCCAACATATGAGAGTTTCACCACTAAGGGAATTTCAAGTTACAGTATGTAGGGAATTAAATAACACAAATGCACTTAACTAAATCTATCCCATTTATAGCCACTGAATTATTGGGGGAAAATTAACTTGCTTGTGAACCCAGTGATTTTATATGAATTCGAAAATTGGTGAGTCAAACCTTTGCTTACAAAACTCTGCCAAAACAAGTCAGTGGCATTCCATTATCTGCCAGCAGAGGGCAATTATAACAGCAAGACACCAGAAAATTAATCATGCAGAAGACATGATTTAATAAGGATAGACAGTGACTTAATGTTGGCCCAGATTTGTATTTTTTGTTTTTACTTAATAACCAGTCTGAATACATATTCAAACAGTGCTGAACAATAGCAAGTCATATACCACATTACATTTCAAACAGGATGTCCTTTTCAAAAGATTTCTGATTGAATACATTGTTGTACACCATGAATCTATGTCCCAGCGCGGTTTCCTGATAATTAAATGATTGTATTCTCCTTCCTTAATAGCTTCCTGAAACCCACCCCCTAACCCTATCCTAGCCCCTTATTATGATTTCTTTTCAGCATGTTTTAACGGTCAGTTTTTGCTTTGTATCATACCCGAGTTAGTTGAGTTAGTCAGCCCATGAAAGACTCACACAAATTATTTTGTGTAAAAAATAAATAAAAAAATCTCAATATTAAGCATGATGTATGTTTTATATATACAGTATATACAACTCCATTTCGAGTGGAGAAAGAGGAAAGGGTGAACACACCCGTCCCACCCCTTTGAGCCATGCTGCAGTGGAAAAATGGCTAAGCCAGAGTAGACTTCACAAAGGCTGTGTAAATAGTACACTACTAGAGCAATCAACGTATAGTATATAGTGGCAGGTGGTGGCTTGGACTAGGCTACACTGCCTTGCAGAGTGCCTGGTAAGCAGTTAATTTAGCCCCCTTACCAGTTGTGTCCTTTTGATTGTGGGAGGTGTATGCCCTTTAAAAGCCCTGTAGAGATGTCGGGAATGAGAGGGGTACTGATCCCTACTCTGCATAAGACTTTGGGCATCTTCACTAAAATAATTGTTTTACATTTTAGCCTAAATTCCTTCCTACATTATTTCAAATGAGCAATTAAAAATCTTCCAGCTTATTTGTATTATAATTAACCATTACTTGGACAGTACACTTCCTGCTTCTGCAAACCACAATGTGGTTGTTTTAGCATTACATTTTCAGTTAACATTTACCTGCAGTGGAAGTTACCTCAGGGGTAAACATACATGTACAATATATATGGGCATGATACAACAGTACCCAAACAGACATGTACTAGCTACATGTACAGTATATATGGGCATGACACAACGGTACTCAAACAGACATGTAGCCTACTAGCTACATGCACAGTATATATGGGCATGACGCAACGGTACTGAAACAAACCAGAACTTTGGCAGTCACCCATTCCCTTTTTAAATTCAGATGGGTTTTACAGTCGTTTGCTTTTGTGTCTGTCTTATTTATCAGTTTGTTCAATTGGGGGTGATGGGGGTGTTCATATGGGTGCTACTACTGAAAATCGGATGACAACTTCAACTTATTTGTATGGGAATTAAAATTTGCTTGGACAGTGCACTTCCTGCTACTGTATTTGCAAACCACAATGCGGTTGGGGTGGGGTGGATGCCATTATTGGCCAAGAGCCAGGTTTAAGTGGGTGATTCCATGGCTGTCAAGAGTCAAGGCTTTTTTTTTTTTTTTTTTTTTTTTTTTTAAAGCAGAGTACCGTTTGGCCACACAAGCCTCCTCAACCTTGACTTAACTTGTGAATTCAGGAAGTCATTTGCACTTAGTTGTCAGGAGTCATCTTGCATAATGCAATGCAAAATTAAATCTGCACAAATTAATACACGTGAATATAAGGACAAAGGTCTACTCAGCACATTGGAGAATAATCAGCACCGTTTAAAGTATAGGTTTCATCCTGCCATACATCTGTCATGACAGCTTTTCAAATTAAGGAGGTGTCATGAAAGCATCTGCATAAGCATTCATTCTATATTGGAATAAAAAAAGGGAAGCACATTTAATATATACTTTAATTATAGCAAGAAAATTATCACAATGACACAAATTCAGTTAGAACAATAACACAACTTTAGCTAGTTGCACATTCAGACTGCTACCGAAGTTAACAGATATTCAAGTCCAACCGATAATCAAAATCATGCATTCCAGTCTCTTTTTTATAGTAGAATTAACTATACATGGTCTAGTTTTCCGTAATTACCACTTGAAAACGGTATTTAAGACGTGGCCGTATACAAACGAATTACCTTAGCACTTCCAAAGAACCTTAAACAGCATACGGTCTGAAAGTTGGCATTTCAATTTTACAACTGGATCATTTCGGCTTTGGAGCGCCGATACCCCAAAGAGGTTTACAATATAGTAAGCATAGATAATTATTTTACCGTAAAAACATAAAGACCCATACGTGTCACAGGAAAATTTGATCTGTCGGTTCGTCTGTCTACGGCATCTGTTAATGAGATGGTTAGTGAAATCGAGGCTACTGCAATAAAATCAATTCTGGTCACCTGACCAATTCGGGCAGGAGTCACGTGATTACTGCTCCATCCTCGCCATTTTGAGCGTAGCGTGAGAGAAAGAGATCACTTTTACTGCAAAGGAGAAAGCTCAAAGTCTTTCATGTGCTGAGGCCAAAGATCATTAAGAATTGCTGGATCAGTAAGTAGTCACCGACCCAAAGTATGAAAGGCGTACCATCTCGGACGTATACTAATTTGGTGGGGAAACGAATTTATTGCGCTAATATTCGGTGTGTTTTTGCTAGCTAGCTTGCTAGAGTATGGACTTGTGTGGTTGGCAATGCAGTTGTCATGCCATGCTTCTGCCCCCTTTCATATTGGCGTTTCCATGGACCCCATTCCCCTCTTAAATCAGATTTAGGTAGCTTCTGTGAGCCGAGCAGTTGTATGGTAGTGTGACAAGCCTTATCAGAAGTTGTGTTGAAAGACCTTAGGCACACGAGCTGGCCAGCTGTATTTACGGATATTGTATTTTTAGCCTAATCTGTTCAGACCGCCGACGCCCCCTGCTCTGTGCTTATGCATTTCTTGTGCGTGCTGTTGAGAGTTTGCTGGCTGAGTTATTTTTTTCAATCCTACATTGGCTCTCTGTTGTTACCTAGCTACAAGGTGTGATGCGCTAACATTACTTCAGTACATCGTATGTAACGCGACCGTTGTTTCTCTTCTCTCGATGGCGTTGGCGAGCGCTAGGCTTCCTTCTTGTACTGTACAATCCACATGCATCATTTTTTTTGTTTGATGGGATACATACGTACATGCATATCTAGCTGACGAGGTAAATATGTACCTACGAATAGCAAGGCAGCAAGCTCCAGTTACCATTTAGCCAGCTTTAGATAGAGCAGGCAATCTTCTAAATCCCAGAGTTTGATGACTTCGTTTTGTTCTTTCAGACTGGGAAGTGTTACGGCCATGTGCATAAAAATAGCTATGGTCTTGTCTTTTAATAGAAAGTAAACCGCATTAAACAAAAGGGAAAGTAGAAAAACGGGAACATGGTTTGTGGTGTAAAATCATTTAACCTCACGGATAACAACTTTTTAACCATAGGAAATCCAAAGAACCCATCTCAGAATATTGGATTGCCGAATCCAGTTGCTTCACAATGCAAATTTGCCAAAAACTATGATGAAAATGTAATTACCGTTTATACATAAACATAAAAGTTGTACAGCAAAAGGATGAAAATGTTGGAAAAGAAAGTACATATTACACCCCAGGCAAAAAGATGAGCAAGAATTTACTATTTGGAGTACAAGCAGGAATCAAGAGATGCTTGAGAGATCATGTTATATGGGTTCATCGGTGGATAATGTGGAAAGCTATTCATTGTGGGTCGTTAATGCATTGGACAGAATTAATATTTTATGTAAAATACACATGCGTGCGCTCACACCCATGTCTCTGCTCTTTTTTCCCCATAGATATTTTGAAATTCTGTGATAACCGTTAAATTCTCAATTTTCAAACAATAACCAAGCCTCAGAAACTCCAGTCACTGGTGTATTTGTGCCACACTGCTTGTGATAACGGTTTACAAATATTTTATTGTCAGCATGGTCCTGGATTTTCTGCTTCAGGACCTCGGCTGAGGTCAATGTATGGGCCAACGTAACATAGGGGGGAGAATAAAAACTCCAGTGGTGAGGCTTAGTAGCTCTCATTTGGATGATTGTTGTTGTTTTCAAGGGGAGTCCATTTCCACTGAATGGAAACTCCATTTTTAGTTTGCTGTGGTCCAGCAATGCATGATTGCAGCTGCAAGATGAAGGCATCTGTGTACACTTGGTTATAATAACCAGCACATTATTCCTGGGAAAACAGAAAATTCAACAGAAACTGTCAATAGAAAAATAGGCCATTTGCTATGCTCAGCGGTGAGTAGATTTGTTATAGCATAATGGTAGGCAAGATATATACTGCAGACGTCGGTTTTGAGTTGGGTTTTTGCAATGGAGGTGTAATGGGATTGCAGTAGTACATTATGGCTGGAGTTCACGGTTTCTGTTTATGGAGGTCTCCGTGACTACACAAGCTGTAGAGACCATATTCAGGCCCCAGTCGTGTACACACTGTAGTTTCCTGCAGTCAAAGTTTGTCTTGCTGAAGGGTAATTCACGGGATCAGGTAGCATTTATTTGAGCTCCTTGTACAGCAGGCGTAGCCAGGCACATAAGAGGCGCAAGAAATTCACTTTTGGCACGCCGCAGAGGGCACAAAGGTCTGCTGGACAACCCGATAGTGTGTGGTGAACAGAAAACCATGGCATGTCTGCTTATTACACAGAACCTAGATTTACTTTCCCATTGTCACATGAAAGTTTGGAGTATGACAATGGCTGTGTTCAAGTCTCCTACACCACAGCAAACAAACGATTGCGTCTTCTCTTAGCTGCACTGTGTCCTGTGCCCAACATTAGGTATGGAGGAGAGCAGCAGTGTGGCCCTCCTGGTCCCGCACACACGGGAGCCGCAGGACGTGGCGTTCAGCCCAGACCTGGGGGCCGCCCTTGGGGCTCACCTGCAGGACGACAGCGGCAAGCAGAGGCAGGCCACCGACTCCCTGATCCAAGTGATCGAGAAACTGAGCAAAATCGTGGAGAAGCGGCCCAGGAGGTGCTCGCTGTCGGGCAGGAAGAGGCCCCACCTGCCCTGCGCCCCCGTCCCACTGCAGGACAACAGGGGGGAAGACGAGGACACCCCCTCCAAAAAGGCCAAAGGGGGCGAGGAGCCCGTGGAGGAGAGTTACCCACTGGAGGGGGCGCAGGACGCCTGTGGTCACAGGACAGTCACCTGCTACCAGTGCAGCCTGTGCAGATACACGTCTCCTGCCCTATCCCAGCTCAAAGAGCACCTTCAGCAGCACGACGAGCAGCAGAACGACATCATACTCGTCTGCTCCGAGTGCTGCTTCACCTCCCGCCAGCAGGAGGAGCTAGAGGCACACATCAGGGAGCACTTGGGAGACGGCGCTAAAGACAGCCCATCAGAGCTGCAGAGCAGCCTGGAGAATGGGACCGAGTTTTTCAGAGAGGAGGCAGGTGGCCAGCGAGAGAATCCAGAAGATGGGGAGCCCAAAGCCAACCACGAAGGTGGGGCGGAGGAAGAGCCCCAGAGGAAGAAGTGGTACAGCTACGAGCAGTATGGCATGTACCGCTGCTTGATCTGCAGCTACGTGTGTGGCCAGCAGCGCATGCTGAAGACCCACGCCTGGAAGCATGCTGGCTTGGTGGATTGCTCCTACCCCATATTTGAGGACGAGACAGAGAGGCCCCTCGCGCAGGTCCCGGCCCCCTCCGAGGAGGCGGTGGTGGTCCTGACATCTGTGAGCGGTGCACCCGACCCCCTGCACGGGACCTCCTCCTTCCAAATCAACCTCTGCCCCACCCCGGCCGACTGCCCGGAGAAGCCTGCCCAGGAGCCAGAGGAGGCCGACGCTCCCAAAGTCCCCGAGGCGGAGGAGCCGGTGGTGGAGGTGCAGGTGACCACCGAGCAGGAGCAGGAGCCCTCCAGCCTGGACAGCCTCCTCTCCTCAGCGCAGAAGATCATCAGCTGCAGCCCAAACACCGCCGGCCACGTCAACGTCATCGTGGAACGTCTCCCTGGGGCGGAGGAACCCGTGGCCAGCAAACCCTTCATCATGAGTCAGGACCCAGATGCCAGCAAACCCTTCGTCATGAGCCAGGACCCAGAGGCCAGTGAGAGGCTTCTGGAGGAGGAGGAGCCGCACCCAGTGTACTACGAGGAGGAGGAGGTGGTGATTGGGTGGTGCCACGGCGACCCGCAGCAGGGCGGGGCAGAGCCGCCCGAGGAACTCCCGGCGGACGAGAACGTGCCCCCGGCCCGGAGGAGGACCCACTCTGAGTCGCTACGGCTGCACTCTCTGGCCGCCGAGGCCCTGGTCGCCATGCCGACGCGCACACCCGAGCTGATGAAGGCCAGCATCAAGAGCATCGTGGAGCTGAGCGCCCAGGGTCCCGGCTTCGTGGAGCTCGCCTCAGCCGGAGAGGACGAGGCGGGCAGGGCGCTGGTGGGCCTGGAGCTGCAGGACCCGCCCAAGGACGGCGTCTCGGAGGGCCCGGCCAAGACGGGCATCAGCCTGTCCCTGCTCACCGTCATCGAGAAGCTTCGCGAACGCACCGACCAGAACGCCTCCGACGAGGACATCCTGAAGGAGCTGCAGGACAACGCCCAGAGCCAGCCGGGCGGGGAGGGCCCCCCGCCTGAGGGGAACCTGGTGGAGTTCATCCCCGACAGCGACCGGCCCTACCGCTGCCGCCTGTGCCGCTACAGCAGCGGGAACAAGGGCTACATCAAGCAGCACCTGCGGGTGCACCGCCAGAGACAGCCCTACCAGTGCCCCATCTGCGAGCACATCGCCCAGGACAGCAAGGACCTGGAGAGCCACATGATCAACCACTGCAAGACCCGGACGTACCACTGCAAGCAGTGCGCCGAGACCTTCTACTACAAGGTGAGGAGCCGGACCGTTTCCCGTCACTGCAGGGCAAACGAGCCAGGAGACTTCCTGCTACGAGCTGTAAAGAATGTTCTGCCATTTACGGGTCAAGTTGTCAAGCGATTGCTTCTTTATGGTGCCAATCCTAGTCATAAAGATAAGACAAAATAAACTGACTGGGAAAGATTTTATATATTTTTTTAAAACCAAAAACGTTTGCACTAGAGCCCGCTACATTGCCGTGCAAAGTTCTCGGGACATGCAGTCATGAACTTACATAGAGATTTTTTTCAGCATGACGGCACTGTCATGAACATAAAATTCACCATTATGAAAGTTTAATTTCTCTTTGTGGAAAAGTTATTTGTGAAGTTCTCTCTCTATCTTGGTTTTCTCACTACCTCGTAGAGTCAGCTGAGGAACCACGAGAGAGAACAGCATGGACTGGGAGACTCCACAGCGACGCTCATACCCGTCACCGAAACGACGGCAGCCATGGAGGAGTGTGATGAGAAGACCGCTGAGGAGGGTAAGGACAAGTCATCCATGTCACAGATGTAGGGAGATGGTGAATACACAGACATGATGGTATGGTATAGGCATGATTGGTATCGCCATTATGTCAAAGAAATAAGTACAGCCTTGATGCACCTTAACAGAAACTGTCAAGAACGTGCTTCACACCATTCTGGAAAATTCCACAGTAATGATTTGACTGTATCAATGAATAATATGAATGCACTCAGTGGCTCAGCATGCATATACCTTTGCCTTCACAAGCACCAGTTATCGCTAATTTTGAACAAATGAATTTGTAGTTATTGAAGCCAACTCAATATACCAGAGAAACTGATACAATTCATGATTTTTATATCAAACTTACAGTAAAACTTTTGCTTTATCAATCATGTTATGATTTTGTGCATTAATCCCAAAAGTTGAAATGAGGTGTTTGAGACTGAGGTTCTTTCATTCAGTCAAGGACTTCAAACGGCAAGTATTGTACTGAAAGGTTACATTTGAGTTGAATAGTGGTATAAGCTTGCGGCACATCTTCATTCCAGATGCTTGCAGTGCCCAGAAGTTCTACAAGTGCGACGTGTGCGACTACAGCAGCTCCACGTACGTTGGGGTCCGCAATCATCGGAGGGTCCATAACTCGGACAAGCCTTACAGGTAGAGTCCCTTTAACACAGAGGAAGGTCTAAGCCACGAGTGTAGTCTGGACTGTGCGCCCAGCCGTGTGTATGGGGTGTGATCACACAGCTTGTATATTTAACTCCCTGAAATCACCTCTTTAGACATGCTATGGCGTGTGACTCTAGAAGAGGCTCTTCACTAGACAGGTGGCTCGAGCAGTTAGAAGGATTTCAAGGTGTGTGAAGTGTGCCATTCAGATTCAACAAGGCAAGCTGTATGCTCCCAAGCATAATTACAACCCTCGAATAATAATATGTTCTTTGTTTTTAATTGGGTCCTTTTAAAGTCTGTTAAGGGATTTATCCCCAAGGTTACAATGTCACCAATAGCTAGGAATGGATGGGATGCAAATTCTGAGGCAGATATCAGTAACTAATATTTGGCTGGCTAGATCAGCCTATGTTGTTGACACTGGTTTACATTATAGCACAAAGGCAAACTGCAACCAAGTTTCGACACTCATGGAATAAGTAGATGAGCACAGCTCAAATTTTATTTGTATATCAAAATGTTCAGCTGTTGTTAAAGGAGCAAGAGTCTACAGACCCTGTTCAGTTTCTGTATAGTTTTGCTTTGGAGTTTTTACTTTACATACGATCCATGCATAAACCTGAATACTTTACTGATGCAATTCAGGTGAAATGCCTTGTTCACGGATACGGCAGCTGGAAATCGAACAGGCAACACAAGCCCAGTTCCCTAAACATCATACAGCACTGCACTCCTTGCACAAAAAGTATATCTCACCGACAACACTCACGGTTTGAGCAGACGCGTCCTATTCTAAGAATCGGTTGTATGGCTTACGCATCGGCACTCACAAATAAACAAGGTACCGCTCAGCCTTGTGAGAAATGGTACTTGCTATGAAAGATTGCAGTCGTCACTTGTTACCTATGGTCAGCTCGATGTTAAGGCAAGAGCTTCAGAAGTGTGTGCATGCACTATAAATCACCAGCAGAGGGCAGTAGTGCTACATCTCACTGGCAGTACACACAGACTGCAGCCTCGTAAGGTACATTCAGGACTCTTCATGCGGAGTTTGGCTACTTGTACAGGAACATTGTCTCGGGGGTGGACAAATGTTACATTCATATGGCTGTCTGCTGGGCAACCGATATCCTACATCCAAAGTATGAGCACGAAGCCAAATGGAAACGACATGAAAAAACAAACTTGTTAGTGCGGTTTATTTGCAAAGAATTCAGACAAGACCGTTTCTAGACGGCAAGTATTTACACAACCAATTTGCTGCTTGCACTGGCAATAACATTTTGCAACAATGTCTGGAATTCAGTACCGCTAGATCCTGATAGCTCAGGATGCTTTGTGCACACAATGGAGTACATCTGCTCGATCTCATCGGCCGTGTCTGTCTCCATCCCTGCAAGTGTGGAATGAGATCTCACATTTCTCCCAGTCGTTGTCCTTGGTCATACTTTTGTCTCTGGTCCGTTCTCGCTGTGTCTGCTCTTGCCCCCCCTCCTCTCTCCCGCTCCGCTGGATGTGTGGATGTGGCTGGCAGCCCGTCAGCAGCTCTGGCCTGGGCGGGGGATCCGGAGGGCTCCAGCAGAGCTTGGCGGCTCTCCTTTCTCCTCCGCAAAATCCATACTGCAGCAGCGTGCTCACCGCTTACTGCAGCGGGTTCTCACATGGATAAAACTTCCACAAATTAAGAAGTGTCCGTTCAAAACTACTGACTTCGTTGACAATCTTTTTACCTCAGACCAACTTGGCCAGCTACCCATATTAGCTGGAAATGTGTTGATATGGATAATCTAACAACTGGGAAACATGAAAGCTCAGCTTCTCCCCATATTCATTCATATATGCTACAAAATATTTAAACGTGCACGGTTTACTCAATACCCCCATCTATGCCTTACCTCGGTTAATCCTTTGATTTCCAGATGAAGCTCTGCCACCTGTCGGATTACCGCTGAGGTGCTTGAGAAATTCTCTGCAGCACTGTGGGTGTGTGAGTGCAGGTTTGAATGAGGACAGGGGGCAGCCAATGAAAGGCTCTCTATACATCTGCCAAATAAATTCAGAGATTGAACAAGCTATTTTCGACCAGTTGTTGTGCAGGTTCAGATCGCATGGGAGGAAGTGGAAATAACGTTTGAAAAAAATAAATAAATAAATGCCAGACCTTTCAATGACCTTTGCTGGTTGCCTGCCATGCAACCAGTTGACAAACTTTTGTTGCCGGAGCCAGAAAACAGTTGTCCCAGGTGCCCGGGCAACCATTTTGTCCACTGTGTCACTGCAGTCAGTAGGCTTCACTTCAAAAGCTCCTTGAGAGTACAGCCTGTTGTCTCAGAACTGAGCAGCTTCTCCTTTAAGCCAGTCTGGATTTCTGTTTTCAGACCTTTGCACTGTTCACCCTATCCACATTGCTTTGTCTGAGATTCACAGTAAATGGCCCTGAAAACACAGCAGACACCTTTCATGCAGCAGATGAGCAAGCGCACAGTCTTACACCATTCAACTCAGCCTGCTATGCGTAATTATTTATAAAGCTCTTTGAAATCCTAGCACATGCGAGTTTCACTTCTTGGAAGGCTGCCTGGTTTAAGACAGACTGCTTGCATTGTTTGCCAGACCCAGTCCACCAGTCTGACTTCAATGGGACAGGATTGAGACGTCTGTCAGGGATGCATCGGAGTGCTTCTGGTCCCTGATCTCCCGTCTGCTTGTGCTCTTACAGGTGCTGCAGTTGTGATTTTGCTACAACCAACATGAACAGCCTGAAGAGCCACATGAGGAGGCACCCCCAGGAGCACCAGGCTGTGCAGCTGCTGGAGCAGTACAGGTAAGAGCAGGACAGATAAAGGCCCGACCACACCGAGACCTAGGACTGTAAACAATAACTATAACTGTAACCATGCGAGCGTCCTCACGGATGAACGATGTTCTGCAAATACATTTCGAATGTAAAGCCTCGTAAATTCGGATTGGATTTTAGTTGGTTGTCAGTGTTTCCAGTTTGCATCTGGAAATAAATTGTTCTGAAAGTGGCACCAATGATATAGTTCTTCAGTCTCGTTATTGTTATAGTTGAGGGGTGGACACCACCGCCCACATGAGTTGGAATTATTTTTAAAACTATATTTCACAGTACAGCACAGGGCAGCCTTACTACACATTTATGAGAATGTTGTGTGTATTGTATCGAGGGCTAGGAAAGGTGTGTGCTGTATAGGTTAGAAGGAGCAGGTGTGTCATACAGGTAGGGAGGGGCAAGTCTGGTATACAGGTGTGTCCCAGTACTGGTTTTGGAGAGGACATGTTTAGTATTCAAACACAGGTAAAAGACAGACGCTGCTTAAGTGTCAAGAGGCTGTAAACATTGCCATGATTTCTTCACCCCTAGATTCATAGCTACAGTAAATGAGTAGGAATGGGACCAGATGCTTGCGCCTCGACTAAAAATCATCAAGTTCGTCCGAATGCGGTTTAATATCCACGGTTACACTGTTTAAAGTTATTCAACAATACAAACATTCGATCTCACGATTTAGTCTCTTTTGTTTGCGCGATTGGTTGCAAGTAGCAATGCGTTTCCCTATCCTGGTCCTTGAGCGTGGAGATTCGGAACCACAGAGTATGTCCCTCCGGAACAATGGCAGATTGGGTAGTGTCAAGAGCAGAACGAGTATTTCTCCGCCAACACAAGTTGTACACGAAACGTCCAAAATTGAGACCATTTCAGCAGGTTGCTACCTTCTCAAAGGAAATGCTGCCTTCGTCAAACATGCGTTCTACCAACGGAACTTTGTGACATTATGTACATTAGTTAGTATGTCACTTTACGCAGTTTGCTTTTATTTAGCCGAGCCGCTAAATAAAAGCAAAGCCGACTTTCACAGGAACTGCATGGTCGAACCAAGTCAAGATAAAAGCAAAAAGAGTCGCGCTGGTGAGTGATTGTATCCAATGGCTAGAACGTCAGCCCGTTGTGCAAGCGACACGCGTGGTTGTTATTACTATATTACATTAAATCATAAAACACGGCATGCCTGCAGAGGTGGTTCCCGAACTCCCCAGAAACCCCGAGACAAGTTACGGACTTACCGTTTCTTGGTTGAAGCACTCTCCTCCAAACGTTCAGGCTTGGACGCAGTGCTGTGGCGATGAGCTTCTTTTTAACACGCAAAACAAATAACAAAAAAAGAAAACGAAAGGAGATCCATTCAGCGGTGAACGAGTAAGACGAATAACACTGCAAAAAAATAAACAGTGGAACACAAAATAGTTATAACAGTGTAGCCGACCTTTCCGAAACGACAACTACTAAACTGATTGATACTTCACAAAATAAATCCTTCTGATCATGCAATGTTACCACCTGTTTTTCGTTTATCAATTTCCCGCCGCCATATGCTACCCTCTGACCTGCTAGATCAGGTGGATGGAGGGAAAAACCACTGGAAATAACAAAAAGGGGGAGGAAATAGGCCGACGTACCGCAGAACAGTACGAATCAAGTAAATAAAAGCTTATATTGCGTGCAGAACCCTACAACAGCCAAAGAGGTTTCAGGTTTTTCCAGCCTTAACAGGTGGAGGTGTATATGATATATCATAATGAATATGTGCAATGAAGTACTCATAATTTTTGTTAAAGGACATGTTATTTGCATTAGTTTCCAAATGGATGCATTTTCCTAATGTATTATGTGGCTGTGCCTTTGCAAGATTGATTCACTGGAACAGTGACAGGTTAATAAAATACACAGAATAGGAGGTTCTGAATGTGAAAAAGTTTCACATGGTTATCAAAGGAAAATTAGTTGGATCATGAAAACAAATGGTAAGGATTACCAAGCCAACATTCTGGTAAAATAATTTAAGGTACCAGTTATGGCAATACTTTAGACATGAGCCAGTCTTTAGCGAATACACCCTCCAAATTCAAGAAAATAACTGACAGAGAAAACCATGGGCTGAAGGGCTGGATGGTGCCTCTCAATAGCAGGGCTATTTTTAAGATGAGAACCACAGCATGACTTCCCTGAAATATGGTGGCAGATGATGCATCTTATTTATAAGCACAGGAAGGCTGTATGGGTACAGCTCTCCTGAGGGTATGGGGATTACAGAAAATAAAAAGATAACTGTTAAAAAAAAAATAAAAAAAATAAAAATTCTGATGAAAAATGAGTTGTACCACTGGGTGGACAGTCTTTAACAGCTGCCCGATTCCCCTCAAGGTGTGAAGTTCTCACCTTCACGTGAGATATCCACACAGCTTGGTTGTATAATTTTAGCACAAGGGGCCTTCCACTTACTGTAATACCTGAACTCATAAAAAGTTTGTGACACTGTTCCCCCAGAAATTATACAAAGCCGTATTGTATTTTCAAAGTGTTTTAAGAGCACACTTTCAAACTCACACTCAGGTCATCACTGCTAAATTGTTACTTGGAAAAACTCGCTCTTGTGTAGCTGCAGTGCATCTGTTTCAATTCACAAAAGCAGAAACGCAAAACAACAAGGTGTGATTCTGCTTGGCAGAATCTTCAATGTTCATTCAAATATTTTAATTAACAGGCATTGTCTGGAACGAAAAGCCAAAACCTTTAGTGAGCTCTAATTTGTAGTTATTGGCAGTGAGAGCTGGTTATCCACGATAAGCAAGACTCCTCACTGGAGAATGCACAGACTTATTGAGTCCATCGGGCAAATACAGTAGTTCTGCAATTTCTGGTACTATGACAGGAAATGGCTTGTGCATAATGAAATGTTGGGTTGAGTTTAACCCAGCGCACCTCCACTGCCTGCAGATGTTCCATGTGTGGCTATGTGTGCAGTCACCCTCCGTCTCTCAAGTCTCACATGTGGAAGCACGCAGGTGACCAGAACTACAACTACGAGCAGGTCAACAAAGCCATCAACGAGGCCATCTCACAGAGCAGCAGGTAAGCACAGGCTGTTTCTGGAGTCCTCCAGATATCACCACAGACTGCGTTTTGAGAGTGCGGCATGTCCAGGTATTTAAACACCGGGAGGCTGTTGCACAGACTTCAGCACGGACCACAATGTGTGTGTGCGTGAGTGTGCGTGTTCATGGCTACAGACACAGGGATACTGGTGGGGCAGACTTTAGTATAGGCCACAGTGTGATAGTGTGTGAATGCTCATGGCTATATACACAGGGATGCTGTCGGGGCAGACTTTAGAGTAGACCACAGTGTCAGTGTCAGTGTGAGAGGGAGAGTGTGGGTGTTCCTGGCTGTAGAGACAGGGAGGCTGTCGGAGCTGGCATTAGCAGTGTGAGTGTGAGAGGGAGAGTGTACGGTACAGTGCAGCTTCTGCTCTGGCGCAGGTCTCCCAGCATCCCTCAGAAAGCCGCCACCGTGCCGGGGGAGGCGTGCGCGCTCTCCAGCGGAGAGGAAAGAGCCACGCCCGGCTCGGACCCTCCAGCCGCGGAAACCGGCGGAGCGGGCGCACCCCTGACGTCAACGGAGACGGCCCAGCACGGAGGGACCCCCGGCGCCCCCGAGAAGATGGCCGCCCACTCCAGAGCGGGCATGGAGTACTGCGTGCTGCTCTTCTGCTGCTGCATCTGCGGCTTCGAGTCTCCCAGCAAAGAGCGGCTGATGGAGCACATGAAGGAGCACGAGGGAGAGATCATCAGCATCATCCTCAACAAGGAACAGCAGGGAGCCCAAACGGCAGCCCCCAGTGTAGAGCCCTGAGGGACCCCCACAGACCCAATGGCAACCTGCACTGCCCCAGCACCTCTCCCAAGGCCCCCCACAGTCCCTCAGGAGTATATACCCACATTTATTCTGAGGGTATCCTTATTGAATCTGTGTGCCATCTCTGGTACTCTCCCCCTCTCTTACAGTCCCTTTATCTCCCTCTCCTTTCCCCTCCTTCCTCTCTTTCCATCCCTCTCAACATGGCGACCATCAGTTTCACTTAGCCTTTGATCATCCTTTTTCAGGAGGATAATAAAGGGATGGTTGGTGTGGAAACATCCTTTACTAAGGCCATTGGAACCTTCATTTTCAAAGGAATCTTAATTTTTTTAAACTGTAATGGTTATATACACTTTTGGATTACTATTTGGTTAAAGGGGCAGTTCAACCAAAAATGAAATTAAAGAATGTTTTCACTTACTCAGAGTACTAACCATCATCCAGATAGTTAGCTAAGATGTGATGAATTTAAGATTTCACAAGTTTAGATGCAGTTCACCATGATATAATGGACATCTATGGACCACTAATTTTTTGGTGATCTCCAACCGACTCACCAATTGTGTCCACGCAAGGAGTATTTTCCACCGAAGCACACCAGTATTCTGGGGCAAAGTGTCAATTGTTTTGATCAGTATTTTAGCCATCTGTTTGCTGTGCTTGGCTTGCATATTGAAGTGGTGTACATTAGCCAGCTGTGAACTTTAGTTCAAGACAATGTAGACGTCGGACTACATAGACGACAAACACTTTGCCCCAGAATGCTGGTGTGCTTCTGTGGAAACTTCTGTTTGCACAGACACAGTCAGTGAGTACAGGCAATAGAATAAATAGGTTTTGGATTAAAATTATTTGTCAGCACATTGATTACCAGAAAAGATCAGGTCCATAGAGGTCTAAAATCTAAAAAATCATCTAAAAAAAGGTTTCTGCACAACTATTTGGATGCATAGATAGTAAGTAGACTCTTGGTAAGTGAATTTCGTTTTTAGGCAAACAGCCCCTTCTGACAGTTGAATACCTCATTAAACCAGTATTTCAGAGTAAAAATAGTGTTCGGCCCATCGTATTGGGCATAAACGGTATGAATGGTAAGAAGGCAGCTTCTCATGAATCACTCAACACTGTAATATTTAATCTATACACAAACCCATACATTTATTCATATTTAAGGTTGCACCCCTTTAAGCTTGGTAGGAAACTAGTCGCTTGCCACAGTATGAGTCACAATTTATATTTACGTTAATATTTATTTAATTTGTTTGTGTCATTTTATGATATTTCCACACAAAGACATGCATTAAACATCGTGTGTATGGTGCTATTGAACTGTTAATGCTGTAGAATGCTCTTAGGCAAAAAGTAACTTGAGGAATGTATCATATGTATCCTAAAAGTTTGGGATAAACTTTGGATGGTGGGTAGCTTGTCATGTTTATAGGTTTGTGTCATGAGCCACATCTAGGTAATGTAACCATAACATTCTCATGGTCTGTGGTCCAACATTCATACCCATACATTTGTAGTTATCTGACTCACAGGCTAATGGGTAATATTGGTACAATTTTAAATGACAAGTGCTAAGCAACAACATATAATTTTATATTAAGTTTGATTTGGTACAATCATACCCAAGTGGTCAGTTGACAGGAAATTATCGGTAGCTATTAGTGTTTCTCATGAGGCGTATTGTACATGATTAAATATGAATCACCTTGACATTTCAGCTCATTTCCATTACTTTGAAGCATATTACAACTTAATATTTAAAAAGTTCTCAGAACCAAAAAGATGATTTTTATATCACTTCATAATTAAGGTATTAAAGTCAAAGGAATTTATTGAGCATCTCTCATTGGTGTGGTCCTCTCAGCAACATGCAGCTATTCAATATCTGAACCCAAATAATTTCAGTTCCCATAGATTCAATTATTATTATTATTATTTACTATGCTGCTTACTTAAAATGACTGACATTACCATTTCAATCTTTTACTAAAGATTTCTTAAAAACATGCTATTGCTGCAGAAAAATGTTTGTTGGGCAAACTGGTGGTGGGATTGAAAGTCTGATATTGTCAGCCCTTTATCTAAAATGTGGTCATATCTAGGTTTGATGTGTGTGCATGTATGGGTGCACGATTTAGCGTGTCTAAACATAAGTATATTCCACAGCTGTTGGATTCACTTGAATGTATTTTCTAATTATATTGAATTGTAAATCATTTAACTGACATTAATTGGGAATTTTTGTCAGGGGTGTTCACTGTTCAAACTAGTAAAACATGACCTCCCCATGTAGTTTAATGTATATTGTCTTATTTATGCTGAAAATATACTTTGATTCATTTCCATAATTATACCGTTTTGGGTCAAAGGGGTTAAAATGAATATGATATTCTAAAGTGGCTTCTGCATTGCATTTACCAGTATATATTAAATATTAATATCTGTTTGGCATTCTGACAATGTGATTAAAATACCAGCCGATTTCCCCCCCCCCCCTCATTTAATTTACAAATTAGGACACGAGTCCTGAACAGGGTGACAGCTTGAATTTTAGTTACACTTGCAAATGTACGTGCAAACAGCCTGTTTTTGCAATTGAATGACCTCTTTGGTATATTAAAGCAAAGGAAACTGAACAAAGTCAATGTCTCTGCAGGTTTCTGCAGGCATTGTCTATTGGATATCTTTTGTAATGGCACTTATGTCAGAACATGTTTTTAAATCTATGTAGATATCACTTATTTACTGTTATTTTGCAGTGGATGGACTGTAGTGCAGCAAAGTATATTCATGTGTGTATAGTTTGATTTTGTTACCTTTAACATAAATGAAAGATTTGGACTTTGAGGTTTCTTGTTTTTGTATAACAGGAATGCAACCATAGATGTGAAGTGCAGTATTCATCAAGATACTGAATACAGAGGCAGCCTGTAGCATAGTGGCTAAGCTATATGACTGGACCCCGAAGTTCTGTGGTTCAATCCCCAGTGTAGCCACGATAAGATCCCCGCAGTTTTTTGGCCCTTGGGCAAGAACCTTAACCCCACATTGCTTAGTCCAATCAACTGTAAGTCGGTTTGGATAAAAGTGTCAGCTAAATAACATGTAATGTGATACAGAAATAAGCAACAGATTGAATTCCTGACTGAAGAGTGAAACGGCACATTTGAGCCTTCCTTAGACAGTGTTGTGGTGCATGTGGCAGCTCGGCTCCTGACAATACTCCGTATGTGTCGATGCACATATATATATATAGCCACACGCATACCTCATGGATGTGTCAGAATATAATGCAAATGCCTGTGTGCATGTCCACACATCTCAACACGCTTCATAATCTGTGGTTGCGATCCTGTGCAAATTTTGATTCTTGGAGGATGCCATTTGAGCAGCTTGTACCCTGTATGGTTGTTGTAAACAGCATTCATTCCTTGCCTAGTGTGCCAGATTTTGAACCTCTTCCAACCCAGATTTTTGAATAACATTTTGCATTGTGGGATGTGATGCTACAGGTTAAAAAAAAAGAAAAAAAAGTCCTTTTGAAATTTGGCCATGGACAAGAAATAGTCAAATGCATAAAAACATTACTGAAGGCTCCAAAAAAAACGGTCTCTGTAACAAATTCAGAAGGTTTCTAGTTGGGATTTCAGTTTTTCAGTAAACCATGTTTAGCCCCAGTCCTTGCCATGGGCAGGATTCTTTTTTGCAGACCTTTTCCCTTTTTAATTTTTGCCCTTCGTGTTACCTCGTTACGTTGTTGAATATTTTAAATATTATTTTTTCATTGCACCGAAGGCTCAAACCCAGAAATTCCATTGTAGGGAATCAATCAAATCCATCTGCTATCTGTTTGAGTTGCCCGTTTATAATAGTCATCTTTGCAATTTAACACCCACAACACAAATCAGAGATGGGCAAGCATACGGTTTCTCCATGTGGCACACATGGCAGAGTAATGACCCTGCTTTTTTAGACCTTTTTTGTGGCCATTTTGTTTCCATTTTAGACTGTGTTGTAAGTGTGTGGAAAATGACTATTCATGTCTAGGAACAGATTTATATACTGTGCATTGCCTTCAATCTTTGAGGCAGAGCTTTGTGTCTGTGTTTAGTTACAGCAGTGAAGCAGAGCTTTGTGTCTGTAGTTGATTACAGCAGTGAAGCGGAGCTTTGTGTCTGTGGTTGATTACAGCAGTGAAGCAGAGCTTTGTGTCTGTGGTTAGTTACAGCAGTGAAGCAAAGCTTTGTGTCTGTGGTTAGTTACAGCAGTGAAGCAAAGCTTTGTGTCTGTGGTTAGTTACAGCAGTGAAGCAGAGCTTTGTGTCTGTGGTTAGTTACAGCAGTGAAGCGGAGCTTTGTGTCTGTGTTTAGTTACAGCAGTGAAGCAGAGCTTTGTGTCTGTAGTTGATTACAGCAGTGAAGCGGAGCTTTGTGTCTGTGGTTAGTTACAGCAGTGGCTCAGAATGTGGTAGTGCCGTTTATTTTAGGCTTTAGTAGATCTAGTTAAGGGACACGTGAGGCCAGTGTTGCAGCAGATCCTAGGTATAAGAATCAAACACAGACCTCATGGAAGTTTGCTTGGTTTCCTGTACAATACAAAAAATAAACTTTATTTTTATTTTTTATTAAGCCTATGAAATTTCGGACTTTTCAACCAGAGAAAAGTTTTGCAGTGCCCTCAAATTGTTTACACCCTAAATCGTACCAGGCTGTATTTGAATTTTCAAACGTGAACATATAATACTTCTAAATTCTCTGAACCAAAATAAAAGTAATATTTTTTCTGGACATAAATTCCCTCTCCCCCAAAAAGTACAACATTTTAACATTACCAAATCATCTTCTGTAATTTTTCTTATTTTTTTTATGAACTTGAAGTGATGTCTCGTGGTAGATTTGGAGTGTGTCCATAAGAATCAACTGAGTGTGGTGGTCTTTAACTGATCTGGGATTTTAGTTTCCCAAACCATACCTCAGCTGTAATGGTTTCCTTTACCAGGCACATTTACCACTTTAAAAATGTAATTATTGCCCTGAAATTGATATACTTTTGTTTAGTAACCATCTGACTCAAGGGAAATAATTGAAATTGAAGCAAGAACCCTCTTGTTTCATAGAGTTTCATTTCATAGAGTAGAATTAAATGGTCTTTTTTTGGGGCATACAAAATGAGCCATTGCCTGTATTTTATGAAGCCTTCTTTTGCAATAATCTTCCAGGGCATGAATAATTTGAGGGGGCTGTGTCCATCTATTGTGCCGTTTCAGAAACACTTGACGTCACATTTTCCGTTTCACTAACGGACAAGGCATTTGCAGGACATTGGACTAAAATTCAAGCATACAACATGTAGTAGGAGCATTATAGTGAAGTGTCCACTGGTGTGCCTTTTTATGTTCTTATGCTCAGTTTCATAAGAATACCCTTTCAAATTCCCAGAGAATGAATATGTAGGTATGCCTCAAAGCAGGAATGTTCACCTGCTCCAGCATTTCACTTTTATATCACAAGGTCTGGGTTTCGCTGATCAAACTGCGCAGCGATTGATTCTGTGATGTACATCAACCTGTCTGGTACTATTCGGATTTATACAGGATTGCATATATAAATGTATATAGTATTGCAAACTTCTTTTCTTTTGTTTTTTAAAGAATATCTATTTTTTAAAATGTCTTGTAAAAACACTAAGAACATTTAAACTAAAAACAAATGCTTTTTAGCCAAAGTGTAGATCTATTATGGCAGGCTTAAGTACTCTTTCACTGCGACTTGAGGGGTTTATATTTGTAATTGAATTCAGCACATTAAGCTGCATGCCTTAATGCCAAAGCAGTGAAGACGGACTTGATCTCCTCGTTCACCCAGTTGTCCACCGTTTTAAATAAATATTGTAACTGCCTTCAAGTTTGTGATGTTAGATTAATTTATTTTGCATAGACTTCCGTTATCTTCTGTTATTGTTATGACATTGCATTGGTAATAAAGACCTACAAAAAAAAAAAAGAAGTATCCATTCACTTCATTTCTGGAGGAAAGGGAGTGGCGGTGAGTGAAACCTTCAAATCACTTATCAAATGTTTTTTTGAACATTGTGGTTGAAAATGTAGGCATTTCAGTCAGTTGTTTCAATTCACAAAAGGAGGAGTGTCACTCACCTTCAAAGTCACTTCAATAAGCAGCAAATCAAGACGTTGAGAAAGTAGTATGTTAACCCTTTTAGCCAGTCAGAAGCTTTATCACTGGTGCAGAAAAACAGAAAACACTGCATCCCCCCAGGACTGGATTCTGGCACCTATGCACTAATGATTATAATTCTGGACAAAAGACTCAAGGTTATAATTCTGGACAAAAGACGTACAGCCTGCATTCATTACACTAGACTCATTCAGTCTGAACTCTGCAGCAAAGGCTGGGCCCAAGACAATGCAGCAGCCACCCAACTCACCGTTAAGCCAATTATATTCAGTTTTAGCACATTTGCATTGATAAAATGAAATTGAATTTGCACATCAGACTTCAGTAACATTAACAGTCAAACAGAAATTTCAAAAATTTGAAATGGTACAGCATTAAGTCATTTCAATAAATACAACCCTTCAGTCTACTGGATCATTTGATGTAATTTTAAAGTTATTTTAAAAGGGTAAAAGATTTTATGGATGGGGCAAGTTGAAGCACTATAAATGAATGTGGCAATATGGAATAATATCAGCTGCAGCTCAGTGCTGGGGAATGAACAGTGTACAATGTGGCATTATAAAAAAGAAAAATGATCAGCTTACCAGCTTCTACTTCAACAGCCTAATATTCAACAAGGGAACAACAGTGCTTTAAAAGCAGGCCAGCATAATCCACCGCTATACCTCAGCTCTCATGCAGGAAGACAGAGGGCTTGCTTTAGGGCTGGCACCATGGCCTTTTATAAAGCCCAGTGATTAGTCAATGGGTAGCAGCTTCCCTGATTGGTAAATAGTTACCACAGCTGTGGGTGGGGCCAGTGCTGTCCCTGGTCTGGATACAGGTGTGAGGCTGTCCTTATTACATTGCCTGGTGCCACACTATTCAAAACAATCTACAATTCATCACAACGTGGTGTGAGGCTGCACCAACTGTATTACCATTCCGAGTGCCACACTATTCAAAGCAATCTACAATTCAAATATGACAGTGTGCCAGATATATGTGTGAGGATGCAACTACTGTATTACCATTCCTGGTGCCACACTATTCTCCAATCTACAAAAAACATGCCAGCAAGCCATATTTTTTTTCTCTGACTTCATGATTTATTTTTATTGAAATATGGCCAAGTTGAATTAATATAAGTTTGTGGGGGTGCCTATGCATGGATTTGTAACCTAAAGGAACTGGGCTTGTAACCTTTATTTGTGGATATGAGTGTCTGCTAAATGTCTGTAATGTAATTTAATAGTGCATACATTTTTTGTATGCACATATATAGCCTACAACTGAAAAGTTCTGCCATCGTGTTCTAATGACAACAAGAAGGCTGCTCACCACCTTCCCTTCCTGAAAGACTTCACCAGTTCCTTCAGTTCTTTCACTCATTTCTTCACAGACAACCAGACCAGTTTTCTCAGTCTGTTCGCTGGTTCACTTTTGCAGCATTTGACAGCCACTTGGCCATGCTAAAATTGCTGGCACCTTTCTGTGTGAGTGCTATCGGCACAGAAAAATACCTGCAGACAAACCTGCATTGTGTTAATGTGTTTAAGGGAGTTTGCCCACTTTGAGAAATAGATTGGCTGTAATAAAACCAGTATGGACAGTGAGTTCCTGGGACAGAGACCGGTCTTAACTACACGCAGGAACAATGTACATCCATTGAGGGAATTGAAGCAAATTGAGAACACAGAAGGAAGGTTTAGTCATTCCATGTCTTGTTCTGTGCGTTTACTTTTCTGAAACAGGTGTACAGTAATCCAGGGTAAATAAAACAGGGTAAGAACAGATTGCCTTATCCATCTGCCACTAAATTAGGCATGTTAACAAATGGGGCAGCTTAGTTCTGGCATGATGCCAATGTATGGGTATATCACAATCTGTATCTACCCCATTTTAATAGCTCTGCAGTAACTATAGAAAAACTGATTATGTTTTCTGTTTTTACCTTACACATTCACTTGCACAAAGAGGTGTCCTTTGATCATTGTGGTATGTATCTGGAGATCAAGACAAGTGATTAACAAAATAAAAACGACTCAAAAAAAAAGGATGTATAATGATTTTAAGTCATTCTATAGCCTTGACAATTGTCTTGCAGCTAATGTAACGTTCCAAATTCTAAGCCATTTAGGTAAAGAAATGGCACGGCATTTCTGTCAGCTGCAAGGATTCCATTCTATTTTTCTGAGGCAAATCTGGGCTTAATGTTAATAGGCCACCGGCCCTTACTAACAGTCCTACTTTTCAGTTCAAACTTGCCACTGATAACAAGCATTGGCAAAGGACAGCCACAGCCTACTTTCTTTGGACTTATTGAGAAGTAATCAAGACAAACGAGCTCCTTCCAAGAAAAGCCATTAAACATTTATACTCTTCTTCCCTCCTCAATCCTTTTCTCCTGCGAGCTGCCAGCCAATTTATTTTCTTCAGTCCCTTTGATAATCTACAGCCCTTTCATGTCAGCTGTGGCATTTTTTTCATCCAGTCGCCAAGAGATTTTTCCCTTGTCCCCACAAAATTTAATATCTAGTTGGCATTCAATAGGGTCTTTACCAGGGCTGCATATAATGAAATGTATGCACTTGTAATGTTTGAATCCTTTTTTTATGGACAAATTGTACTGCACCTTTAAACAATATGTAGGCCTTTAAACCGTGGCCATGATAAATAATTGATATGTTCTCATTTTGTTGTTATTAAAAGCGGTTATTCTTGGGAATTAACTATACTTTAGGGCTGTAGCTTTGTATCAGTCTGTGTATGTCTGTGATGTGGCTTTTCAAATTAAAAAGGCTTTTTCAAAGAGGCTGAAATATCCTGAAGGCTGTAATGCTGAGATTAGCCAAGGAGACATGAACTATGTATAACTTGAAAAAAAAAAAAATGTTCAATAGGGAGGTGCTCACAGGATCCAGCATTTTATGGATTTTTATATTCTATTTTAAATCCAGCTTGTCAAACAGGAATAAGACACAAGATACTTTTCTTTCTGTCAGGACAGGCACTGTCACTCATAGAGTGGAAGGGTACCTTTCAGCTTGTTTTGTTATTCACTTGTTAATTTTCGCAGGGACTGTCTGCCTGTCTGGGGAGCTACCTTGGCCTTTGGGGTTGTGATTAGATACAGAGAAAGCCAGAGGCATAAATTGAGTTTAACCGAACAATTTCATACAGAGATGTTTATTAAAATGGTGGCTGAGGTGGAAAACTATTGTGGTATCAAGTTAATTTAAAGTGAACAAAGTTACAGTATCACACTCAGGTACAGTTGTATGCATATATTCGGGCACCCCTGGTCAAAAAGCCTTTTACAATTCATATCTTGGTGAACAGAAGCAAACCTGAACGGTAAATGTTACAGAGTGAAACATGAGACATTTCTGCAGAGATTTATTTTTATTTTCATTTTCACGGTTTATAAATTATAAAAAGGAAAAGGGCCCTGTGCAAAAGTTTGGGAACCCTTTTGGTTTATTCTTTGTTAAAAGATGTAAAAGATGATTACTAAAGCCCAGACCCAGGTGATTTACTCATTATACTTCAATGAGTCAGGTGAATATATTTCCAGGGCTGAACTACATGACTTCTAAAGTATCCAAATACAGTGGCTGTTCTGTCTGATGTTAACAACCATGGGTTCCTCTAAACAGTTGTCCAAGGATGTCAGATTGAAGATGGTTCATTTCCACCAAGGAGAAAGCTACAAAAAACTCTCTCGATGTTTCAAACCATCTATTTCGACTGCAAGAAGCATTATTAGAAAATGGAAGATAAATGGAACAGTTAAAGTCAAGGCAAGGTCTGGAAGACTAAGACAATGTTCAGATGGAATGGCCCAAGACCTGGTTAGAAATGTTCAGAAGAAGCCACACATCACTGCAAAAGAGCTGCAAAAAAGAGTAGCAGGCACAGGTATAGCTGTTCACAATACAACACACTGTAAACGACAAAGACCTACATGGCAGAGTTGCCAGAAACAATCCTTTCCTACGACCTCAAAATGAAGCTTCTGAAGTTTCCTGTTGATTATAACCCCCGTGCCTTCTCGCAATCACAAAAGTATTTATACAAATGTTGAAACTGGCACTTGTGTAAGCGTGAAGGATATGATATATACAGTGGTGTGAAAAAGTGTTTGCCCCCTTCCTGATTTCTTATTTTTTTTGCATGTTTGTCACATTTAAATGTTTCAGATCAAACAAATTTAAATATTAGTCAAAGACAACACAAGTAAACACAAAATGCAGTTTCTAAATGAAGGTTTTTATTATTAAGGGAGAAAAAAATCCAAACCTACATGGCCCTGTGTGAAAAAGTGATTGCCCCCTAAACCTAATAACTGGTTGGGCCACCCTTAGCAGCAACAACTGCAATCAGACATTTGCGATAACTTGCAATGAGTCTCTTACAGCGCTGTGGAGGAATTTTGGCCCACTCATCTTTGCATTGTTGTAATTCAGCCACATTGGAGGGTTTGAGCATGAACCGCCTTTTTAAGGTCATGCCACAGCATCTCAATAGGATTCAGGTCGGGGCTTTTTGTTTAACATTTTGTTTTTCTTCAGCTATTCAGAGGTGGACTTGCTGGTGTGTTTTGGATCATTGTCCTGCTGCAGAACCCAAGTTCGTTTCAGCTTGAGGTCACGAACAGCCGGACATTATTCTTCAGGATTTTTTGGTAGACAGCAGAATTCATGATTTATCATAGCAAGTCTTCCAGGTCCTGAAGCAGCAAAACAGCCCCAGACCATCACACTACCACCACCATATTTTACTGTTGGTATGATGTTCTTTTTCTGAAATGCGGTGTTACCTTTACGCCAGATGTAATGGGACACACACCTTCCAAAAAGTTATACTTTTGTCTCGTCAGACCACAGAGTATTTTCCCAAAAGTCTTGGGGCTCATCAAGATGTTTTCTGGCAAAATTAAGACGAGCCTTAATGTTATTTTTGCTCAGCAGTGGTTTCCGTCTTGGAACTCTGCCATGCAGGCCATTTTTGCCCAGTCTCTTTCTTATGGTGGAGTCATGAACACTGACCTTAACTGAGGCAAGTGAGCCCTGCCGGCCACTCCTGGGAAGGTTCACCACTGTTCCATGTTTTCGCCATTTGTGGATAATGGCTCTCACTGTGGTTTGCTGGAGTCCCAAAGCTTTAGAAATGGCTTTTTAACCTTTTCCAGACTGATAGATCTCAATTACTTTCTTTCTCATTTGTTCCTGAATTTCTTTAGATCTCAGCATGATGTCTAGCTTTTGAGGATCATTTGGTCTACTTCACTTTGTCAGGCAGGTCCTATTTAAGTGATTTCTTGATTGAGAACAGGTGTGGCAGTAATCAGGCCTGGGTGTGGCTAGAGAAATTGAACTCAGGTTTGATAAACCACAAGTTATGTTTTAACAGGGGGGCAATCACTTTTTCACACAGGGCCATGTGGGTTTGGATTTTTTTTCTCCCTTAATAATAAAAACCTTCATTTAAAAACTGCATTTTGTGTTTACTTGTGTTGTCTTTGACTAATATTTAAATGTGTTTGATGATCTGAAACATTTAAGTGTGGCAAACATGCAAAAAAATAAGAAATCAGGAAGGGGGCAAACACTTTTTCACACCACTGTAGATTAGCTTTTCTTTTGTTCTTTGGTGAATCTGGTTTGCAGTTAAGATACCCAGTCAGAGAGGCCAAAAAGTATTAATCAAATTGATTTTTATATCTGTTCATTCAGGAGAGCAATAGATTTTAATCCATGTGCTGGTGAAAGACAGTGAGCTTAAGAAGTATCTCACTGAGGTAAAGTATTTTAAATACAACCTGTAATTACAGAATGAATATTCTGCTAAATATATGTAATTGCAAAATGCTGTTCAGTGTTTACCAACTGAAATAATTCCAGGGTTTTTTTGGATGCTGTGGGCTTTTTTTATTAAGGATGTGTCCCACATGTGAAACCCAGAGACTCATGTATCTGTGTCAGGTGATACCCCACCAGGTAAATGTTTAGCATTTATATAGCACCTTTATCCAAAGTGCTGTACAATTGATGCTTCTCATTCACCCATTCATACATGCACTCACACACACCATGCAAGGCACCAACCAGCTTGTCAGGAGCATTTAAGGGTTAGGTGTCTTGCTCAGGGAGACTTCGACACACCCAGGGCGGGAATCGAAGCAGCAACCCTCTGACTGCCAGACGACTGCTCTTACTGCCTGAGCCAATGTCTAAACTATGGTGTTGCATTCTGACATGGGGGAGGATAATTAGTTTGAGGGGGACACTCACCTTCCTAAGAAGTGTTAGAATAAGAGGCAGCAGTGTAGAACACAGTTAGGGAACACGGCTTTTAACTCCATAGATGTAGGGTCTATTATGAGGTGGGAATGGCATTGTACACTTGAGGGGGAGTATTTGACCTGAATTGCTTCAGTAAATCCAGCTGTATAAATTGATTTTCTGTAAAATAATAGAAACTGTGTATGTTGTTTTGGATAAGGACATCTGCTGAATGTGTAAAATATAAAAGTAAGAAGATAATCAATCTTGTGTGTGTCTGAGTGTGGACACAATCTGTCCGAAACAAATGGATGTTTTGGCTTCCTGCAAACGATACATCACTCTGTCAACTTCTTGTCCTCTGTGAAAAAGAAGAGTTTTATCAGGATTGTTTTGCAAACTACAAAAACGAGTTGAAAGCAAGACTATTTCAAGAATGCAGGATGAATGCATGTGCTTGGAGGCAGTTCCATATTATTTTTGCTCGCCCCGTCTCATTTTGAAACATCTCTTCAGGCTTTTTCAGGTTGAAAGTGTCTGTGTGAGAGTATTTGCTGTAAAAATAGATCTTGTACGCATAATCATAACACACAGTCAAAGCAAACCTGACACTTAATTGAAGGAGAAAGTACTGTAAAGTACTTTTTTATCATTTGAAATTACAATTGTAAGAAGTGAACCAGCAGAAGTTTAGTTTAATATCAGTGAAGGATTTTTTTTTTTTTTTTTACAATTTTAAAACTTGGTCTGTATTGGTCTATCCCTTTAATGTGCTCACGTGAATGGGGGGTTTCAAGAACGATATTCCATATTTGTTTGGATTTTGTTTAGCTTTTATGGTCTGACTTAATTTGCATCTGACATAGCCTCTGTTCTGCCCTAGGCTTCCGATAGATAGATCCCAGTGAGGAGAGGCTCTATCTAATCTCTTATAATTAACAAATCAATTCACACATGGTATTATTTGTGTATAGGTTATTGTACATGGGGTATAAAACACCACAGCCCCAGAACTTTCCGTGATTTAGAAAATTTTGAAAGCCCCTGTAGAGCTAAAATAACCTTCAAAAAAGCATGCAATCCTCTGAATCTTTTGATTTTTACATGAATATGTATGAATAAAAAAAACTTTTAATATGAAATAAACTTTATCGGAGAGGATATACCAAAATATCCCAGGCATTGCCTGTGAATATAAAAACCACACACGTCACTACTAAGAAATTGAACCTTCACAAGGTTTAGCTTCATGTGTTGCAGATATAAATAGACAAAGGTACGGAGCTGCAATGAAAGCCTGCTGGGCTTTTTGTTTTTTTCTCTTGCTGGTATTATATTTCCTGCCTCTTTTCTGGCTTTGTTGGGCTGTTCGGTAGCTGCTGGCATTTTGGGTTTCCTCATAGTGGACTTTGTAATGTCTTAGAGCCCACAATCTGCTGCACTGTTCTTTTCTGTGTTACAAACTTGCGTTGCCCTGAGAAGATTTCATTGTGATATAGAGAAGGACTAGAAAATGTGACCCCAAAACACTGTTAAAGTAGAGCCGCTTTTCGCGTGTTTCAATGAACATACTGTAGATCAGAACGTTGATTTTGTAAAGGTTATTCAGTTTGATTCCTGAAATAATTTCAGGGCAGCCATACTGGTCGATGAAAGCACAGATGTATACTATTTATATGGACATGTATTGGCTTTTAGTCCCCAGGAGATCGGAGCTAAATGTGTTCTCTAAATAACTATGCATGTGTGTAGGTGTAAATATGGTCTTAACATTAAGCTGAAAGAAAATCTTTATATTTCTTGAATATTAAATTCATTATTTAATGTATTTACTTAGATTTACTTATTTGTTCTGCTTCTTGCCTGTCTCTTGGGAATGTGAACAATGTACCGGTTGTACTGGAACTTAGGACTCTGATTAAATTAAAGAGAGAATTTTGTGAGATACATTACTATTTAATTTATTTCATGAAGAAAGTTACCAAACTATTGCAGCAATTATTGCAGCTATAACAACACTTTTGATTTGAATCTTTCACATAGCTGGAATTTTATCCCACTTTTCTTTGCAGAACTGCTGCTTTAATTCAGACAAATTCATATGTTTGGTATCCCATGATCAAAGAAAATTCCCAAAGAGATGATAAAAAAGGAAATATTTCAGTCTGGAAAGGGTTACAAAGCCATTTCTATGGCTCTGGAACTCTACCGAACCACAGTGAGAGCCATTATCTCCAAATGGAGAACAATTGGAACGGCAGTGAATATTCCCAGGAGTGACTGGCCTGCCAGAATTCCTCCAAGGGCACAGTGACAACTCCAGGAAGTCACACATGATCCCAGAAGAACAGTCAAAGACCTGCAGGCCTCTCTATCTTCAACTATTATCAGTGTTCATGACTGTACAATAGGAAAGAGACTCATGAGAGAGTAGCTAGGTGGAAACCACTGCTAACCAAGAGAAACATCAATGCTTACAATTGCAAAAAGGCACCTGGGTGCAGTGGTAGCTGGTGACCATTTACCTGGGTGGGGCACCATAAACACATACACACAAGCACGCACACACACGCACACACAGACACACACCAGTACTCACCCCCAACTCCTCTAATTACAAAGGAAAGACAAAACAATGCCAATATTGAAGCTGGGGTAGGAGATTTTCTTTTGGCAATATTGGTGAAATTCTCTTCACATTCCGACAGCTAGTAATAAGCCAACTGCTCTGAGAAAGAAATATCTATGACTGTCCCAGGACAGATATTCTGGTACGTTTTTCATCGCTCCAGGTAGCTAACATCCAATGAGGGCAGAAGAGGCGAGCTTACCTGTCTATCAAAATTGTGGCACGAGTCTGGAGTCTGGCTAAGTGGAGAGGAGGGGGTGGGTTTTTTGCCGCTGCATACATTTAAAACCTTTCTTTCTCTGCCCAGATTCTGCTTGCGCCCAAAGATTGCCTTCCCTAGCTTTAACTATATACAAAAATGTTTATTTTAATAATAAACTCCATATGGCTAATAAAATTATGAAAAACTATCTCTGGTCTCTGTAAATAATATTAGACCAGGGGGTATATCACAAAGCAGGAAGACGGAGTTAGCTGGATAAATTCAGAGAGTAAAACCTGGAACCCTTCCAAAACTGGAACATGGACTGAAGTTGGCTAAAAACAGCTGTTCCGGGTTGTACTCTGTGAACTTTTTAACTCAGTAATGCTGCATCATCATATCTACCCTCTGAATGGGAAATAAGGATAATGGAAATTAAACAGCACGGATGAATTATGAATGGATTATGAACACCTCCAGTCCCTAAAAGTGCCTAACCAAAATAACCCCCTTCAGCTTCAACACAATAAAATAGTCAGCTACAACACAATAAAATAAACAAAACAAAGCAAAATAAAGTACTGTCCTGATAGAAGGATTTTGCAATCCAGCTGGAAGTGCTCTAAATAAGTTACTACGTTCTACCCACGGCAGATGAGCTAGACGAGAATAGTAATGTTAGTCGAATTGGGAAAGAATGACTAACATTACGACTGCTAGCAGTCTCCGATCTAGCAAAGGCTCTCTGGGCATAGCATATCTATGGCCCTGGGGTCTGCCAGCAGCCAATCAGTGTCATCCAAATGAGAAAACATGCCCCTACAACTAAACAATAGAATTGCAAGTGTGCCTCACGGCCAGAAGCAAGAGGTGTGCCCAGCCAAAGCTGACAGATATGAGAGAAATAAAGAAAAAAAAACTGACTTTAATATTATGTTTTTATGAACACAGTTTACCAGACAGAAAACCGTCAATTTACCTGACAGAAAAGCCAATGTAGGTACTACTAATATTTTTATGAAAACATAAATGGTGCCCATTGAGTGACCACTGCCTGGATGATCCCCAACCCTTTTGGGATCATGTTCTATGGACAGATTTCACTTTTTGAACGATACAGGCCCATTATGACTTGCATAAAGTAAATGGCAAGAAACAGCATTTCACAGTAAGAACATCATCCCAAAATGATTGAATGAATTCTACTCTGTAACAGGAAATTTGGAAGGAGAATGTCTGGTCATCTGTCCTAAGCTGTCTTTGATGTGAAGCTGAAACGTAATTGGGTTACGTAGCAAGACAATGATCCAAAACACAAAAGCAATTCCACAACTAATTGACTGAAAAGTTTTTAAGTGGTCCTGACTTGAATCCAATATAAATTCTGTGGCAGGACCTGAAAAGAGCAGTTCTTGCTCAAAAACCTTCCAATTTGTCTTTATTAAAGCAGAAGACTGGGCTAAAATCCCTCAACAGCAATGTGAAAGACGATATCAAATGATAGGTGTTTGGTCACAATTATTGCTGCTAAAGGTGGTGCAACCTGTTATTAAGTTTAAGGAGGCTGTTACTTTTTCACAGGGGTAACATGAGTGTTTGATACCTTTTTTAATTAAATGTGTTTTGTGTTAATCCAGGTTCCCATTGTCTAATATTAAAAACCTTAAACCATCCATGACAAAAATGCAATAATAGAGGAAATTAGGAAATGGGCAAATACTATACTATATACTACACTTCTATGGAAATATTATAGGCTCACAGCATAGTTGGTGGACCATGAAATTCCCATGGGCATCAGCACTGTACTGTACATGTAGATGCGTCATTTTTGAATTTACACCTTGAATATGTCTATTACATTATCCTAAACCCTATCCTAAATCCCAGACTAAAAAATTAAAATACTTAAAATAACTTAAAATAAGGCGAAAATGAATTAATTCTGGTTTTCTCTTATTTAAAATGAAATTATGTATTGGTGAAAAATTGTCCATACTGCAAATGCTAGGCCTTAATAATCTTTAGCTGTTAATAAACACCCCCCCGCCCCCCCCCCCCCCCCCCCCCCCCCCCCCATGCACAGCTCAATAGAATCTAATCTTATCTCTGATACAGTACCACTTCTCCCAAAATCAAAATGTTATTAGCAGAGCCCATGCTGCCGTCAAGGTGACCTCCTTTTTCAAGATGTAAAATGTAGATTTGTGTTATTGCCAAGAAAAACACAATGGGAAGAAGTCACACATGTTTGATATCTTTTTTTGCATACTTTTGTATAATCCAATGACATTCCCCTCATAAGCCTAACTGAAAGTAATCTTAAGAGAGCCTCTGAGACACACTGATGAGTGACCTGAAGTAATTATGATGTTAGACAGCCAAAGCAACGGAAAGGCAAATGGCAGTGGTGAAAATAAATGATTATTCCTGCCAGGCTTCATTATCAACTCTTTCAGCCAGAGGGATGAACTCAGGGTGTTTTCATACTTGGTTAATCCTCTTTTTTTCTTTTTCTTTTTTAGACTGCTTAACAAGTTTATTTTTTCACTGCAATGTGCATAGATTCACAGGGGAGACAGACCAAGATAGGCTGATTGAAATCCAACTAAATTGTGGCTTCCAACTAGATATACAAATTTGCATTGAAATGTATCTGTGTCCATCTAGCAGAGAAATACAGATTTTAATGGAACAGCGGCACAACGAGTTGCCAATTTTGTACAGCGTGCATTTGCTATACAGTATGACGCTGCTACGTGTTATGTTCTATAAAGTAGCAGCATTTTAACAGCGTCTCATAAAAAAGTGAAACCGTATGCCAGGGAAAGTGGAGTTCATAATACGATACATTTGTAGCAGCTAAATTGTGGCACTTCCTCACTGTACACCACCTTTACAAGCATTTGTGAGTGAAAGCTAATACAAAATACAAGACTCTGACTCCGTGAGTTGAAAATATTTGTTGGCAGCCTCTACCATAAAACAAAGTTACGGTTCTATGTTAATGTATGGATAGCTTTTTAACTGATACATAGACTCCTTACAGAAATGTAAGGACCTATGATCTTGTGCAAGTTCAGCAGTTTACAACTGGATGTATATCAGTTGAATAACCCAGCAGCTTGAAGGTACTACAGTATCATGAGGACATTGAGAGCTTCTGGGTGACCTGCTATGGAGAAAGAAGGCTTGTGTTGAAAGAAAGCCTTCTCTTCGGACCAGCTTCACAGACATAGATTAAGCTGTACAAACGAGATCCTCCATACAAAACTCAATTTAGTCTAGGAGCTTACTCAGTGTCTGAGAAACTGGCCCATAGCCTTCAGGATCCATCTTACCCTGAGATGAATGAAACAGGGACATAAGATTGAGTGGTGAGACCTCAGCAATCATAATCTTCAGTCCGAGCTAGCAATGCAGTGGCTACCTGTTGACCAAATCTCACTTTGGTAACTCCAATAGAACTCCAGCTGTGTAAATATTCAAGGAAATGTTCTTTTAAGGCAGTGAATGGAAAATGGTAATTGGTTCAATTAATTATATAAATTACAGATGTACTTTTCTCTCTGAACTTTTCTCTCTTCGTGGGTGATATCTCTGTCCATTAGATAGTGTGGGTGTCTGGGGGGGTGCTCATTGTCAAAGCACTCTCACGTAGGCAGTTATTCTCATCCCTGGGCTGCCATTCCAGACTCTCTTCATAATGCAACAGCTGGAAAGGCTTTTCTGCCTTTGTTATCAACGCCAGCCCTGTCGCTCACATATGATCTAACCATATGACTTTTTAATGAAAGGGGTAATATTTTGCAAAACATTAATTCAAAACAAGATTTTCTGGCAAATAAATGAACAGCATAACAAGAAGATTCAGTCTCAATTTAACTTTAAACAAGAAACACAATGAAAAAGCTCTTGAAATGACAGAAAATGATGAATAATAATACTACATAGAGGTCCCTCTAGACCTTTGCTTCTGCCTGCTGTAAATTCTTTTTTTTAACTCTGTATTTTTAATCCAGAAGTTTTGCAGATCACACTAGTTATGAAGCTGTATGAAAAAGTAAACGTCGCTGCATTATTTACATTATTTAAATGTGAAACAGGAAGTGTCCCTGACAAGCTGTCCCTCCTCACCCCGATTGTCCACAGTTTGGTGTTCACAATGAATTATTTAACAAAGGCGAGCCCACAGTCTTTAGTCAATATCCACATACCTCTGGGAGTGTACATTAAATGTCACCTCCCTGCAATAGCACCGCGATCGACTCCTGGTATACCGAATACTGAATCTTCAAATTGTGAATCTCTAAAGATTTTTCACTGTTTTGAAAAGACTTTCCATTTCTGACAGTTTAATTGGCTAAGTTACAAAAGGTACCCTGCTGAGTTGTGATGTCTGTGTTTGTGAAGGAAAGGTTTGCCATGGAGATGAGCCAGGTTTGTGTGGCATTTATTTTGACAAGGTTTATAACGACAAATTCACAAGCACATTACATTATTAACTTGTTTATTTAGTTCATAATGTGAGTACTGAGACAGTGTCTCATTTTACAAACCACATGGTGAGCCCAGTGAAGCTGTGTGATCTGACGCGACCAATCAGATTTTGCCATGTGTCTCCTATCCAGGGGTTTCTATGGCCACCTCTGTCTGCTGTCTGCTGATGCTGGACATGTTTGAGCACTTAGTGGAAACATTGGTGGTGCAAATGTACCTCTGGTGATGTGGGCAATAGAGACTTAGCCTTAGCCCTGAGACTTAGCCCTTCCCTTGCAGCGTATTTAGAGGTCTGACATTCACCTGCCCTAAACCGCATACCTGATCATCAGAATAACAGCTCAAAACATGCCCATTCACAGATGTCAAAGATTATTCTTTATTACTTTTTTTGAAAGAATATGTTTTAAATCCTATTTCGTAATGAATGCAGGTTATTTATTTTTGAACTGGAAGGGTTAGCAGTTGCGAGTTTTGTATTGACAGTTTGTTTATCTTATTCCAGGTACAGTGAAATGGATTGCATGGGAGGGAGAGGTGGTTTTTCCACATTTAGCACTGGAAATGAAAACCCATTGGATTAGTCAGCCCTAATCTTGCCCCAAACTAATCATAACTTCTTTTCAACCATTGATATTGACATTTCTGTGCTGACCAATGGGAGTCCACTTATTAATTAAACTTATTATTGTAATGAAAACTACAGCAGACTAATCTAGATGAGTAATACATTGGTTGCACATACACTACCCTCAGAGACCACTGTCAGCCAATCATGTGGTCGCAAATCAATGCATAAAGGGATGGAGATATTGTCAAGAGGTTCAGTTGTTGTTCAGACCAAAATGAAACAATGAGAGAGGTCAGAGGAAAATGTCCATACTGGTTCAATCTGACAGGAGGGTAACAGTAATTCAAATAACCACACATTACAACAGTGATATGCAGAAGAGCATATCTAAACACACAACATGTCGGACCTTGAAGTGGATGGGCTACAGCAGCAGAAGTGTATGTTTTTGTACAATAAAATGTGTTATTCCTTACTTGCTAGAGAGAAAATTAAAGTTTTCAGAATTGTTTCACAAGAAAAGTCAATAAGATATGACAGTCATAATATGTTTAAAGTAGAAACTATGATTATTCAAAATCAGTGAAAGGATCTCAAGTAAAATCATAATTGAATCTACTGTACTTGTGTGACATAATATCAATTGTTTTTTCTCAATATACTCAATAATTACCAAATTGAATGTATTTCACCTTTACTTCAGTATGGAAATGCGTGCTGAATTAAAAAATACACTCTGACTACTAGTGAACACAAATTTAAGGTGCGTGCAAATGGTTAAGGAAACGAAATAATGCACCAGGCATCTCCACTAGGTGGAGATATGGTAACAATCAAAAACCTTTTGAAATGCATTGTTGAGGACATTAATAAATCTTTGCCTTTTAATTGTATCATTCTATTAAATTAACATTCTTAAATTCACCAGATAGCACACCAGATAAAATAATATCAGGGCTTCTTAGTAATGCATAAGAATTGTGATAACTGTATTGGTAATTCCCGCAAGAGAATTTTCATATGTATAAAGTATTATTTCTGTTAATGGCTTATTGTGAGTAATCCTAATAGAAGTGAAAAAGATGGTCCAAGTACATATGTCAGCTTTAGTGATAATAATGCGATATGTATGTATTGCATTTTTTATCTCGTTTACTAATCTGTTCTCAATGTCACCTTGTGCCTGGATCAGCCATCTTCCCTAGAACTCCGATTCCACAGTTTTGGCCCAAATTCATGGACACAATTTTCAAATGCCTGGAATTCTGTGGCCCGGATACTGAGGAGCCGGGACAAGTACAGTATGGACTTCATATTCTCCTGAAAACTGTGCGCTCCTTGATTTTGTGTCAGCTCCATTTTAAAATCAAATTCCTTGGTTAATGTAGGTGACAATGCGCACTTACATGAAGTGTAAGAGATTTCCGTTTCCGAGCAGGAGAAATACATGAGTGTTGGGAAACAGCCCAGCTGTTGGCACTGCTTCAGCTTGTCATGAAGCCCTGTTCCAATAACACTGGATTTATGTGATTTGAGATTGAGGTGATTTGACCCAATGTACTTTTCATTCTAAGAGTTATGTATAGAGGAATGGCAGGGGGGCAGTGTGAAATTACACAGGTTCTCCGAGAGAAAATCCAATTTGGGAGACAGATTAGAGTGTCAACCAGACTTCATGGGTACATCCGGATTAACCCTCTTCCCACGTCTAATTACATTTAGGATAACAGCCGAATTGAGCAAAGGTCATGTCACTAGCTCTTCTTGTTTTCATATGTAGCTCATATTAGTTCTGTGTTCAAGAAAATAATAAAGTAATGCTTATTTCCTTCATTACCCTAAAGTGGTGAGCATACTAAATGGCATGGGTCTGCTTCAACTTCACATTTTCTGGAATTTATCAGTACCGATTGGATCTATATCTTAGTCAAAATGCTGAAGCATTGTTATCTTCCCCTAAAGTGGCGAAGATTACCTGCCATGCAATTCATTGCCACTCCATTGTTCAGTTATTAAAATGGCCTATAATACATAAAGGCCAAGAAATTCTGAAATGTGCAGCCCTGTTCTCGAATAATGGAGACAAATAAGTCTTTTGTTTGCTCTGGGAAATTCAGGGAAACGAAATGCAGTTGCTAGTCACTTACATCTCCTGCCTGAACAAAGCCTTTTTCATCAGCTTTATGTGCATTATTATGTTGTCAACGACATCACGTCCTCCGTTTTTACTTCCATGCTAATTACTGTTGCTTCAACAGCTTTTTAGGAACTTCTCTTTAATTTGTTCAAAGGAAAAGGCAGAGAAGTCGTGTAAATGTAGCACCTAATGCAATGTGAGAATATAGCAAGAATACCGTTTATCTTGTGTGTTCCAAACAAGGTTCAATGTTGTCGTCAATAGATACGTAGCATGTACGACATAGTAGTTAATCAGTCAGCCAATTGCAGCTTGCGTGTTGGCCTACTTGACTCAGTCGAACACGCTGTCATCACCTTCTTCAGGTCAGCCGTCCTCTCTCTCGCATGGCCTGACATTGCTTCCCCCGATTCTTGACATCTGACTGCAGGCAGGAGAGCTGCCAGTCACCGCTGAGAACAGAAGTCAGAGATCAGTACGGATGGATGGTATAGCAGACCTGTAGAGGACTTACCTGTGTGTCGCACTGGTCCCTAGGTGTAGTCCTGTACTTGCTAACTCATATGGCCCCTCTCAGCCACTCAGCCTCTCAGCCTCTCAGGGAAGGTGCCTCCAGATGAGGCACTGATGCGCTAGCAGCAGCTCCTACTTGTTACTCAGAGAGCAGCAGGTAGTGGTCAGGGGTGAAGACAGACAGTCTCTGAGCCATCAAGTACTTACAGTCTGTATTCACAGCAGTGAATTCTTTAGAGCTGGCCTGAATTTAATAATGCAACATATCCAATGCCTTGGGTTAGTGGTGACCTTGGTATTGTGCATGCACGCACACATGGGAAGTGGACAAAAATAACCTGTTGGTTTGTCAATGAAGGAAAACTGCATTTAATTCTTCTGGTCTGTAATTTTTTTGTCTTTCCCCCTAGGCAGTTGTCAGGACTTTTTTAAGGGGCATGTGTGTGAAATACATGACAAGATGTAGTCAAAAGGTCCAGCTGATATTCAGACTGAATGTCAAAATGGGGAAGAAATGTGATCTAAGTCACTTTGACAGTGGAATGATTGTTAGGGCCAGACAGGGTAGTTTGAGTATCTCAGGAACTGCTGATCTTCTGGGAGTTTCACACACAACTGTCTCTAGAGTATGCAGAGAATGGTACGAAAAACAAAAAAAACAAAAACATCCAGTGAGGAGCAATTCTGTGGGCAGAAACATGTCATTAATGAGAGACATTAGATGAGAAGGGCCAGACTGGTCAAAGCTGACAGGAAGGTGACAGTAATGCAAATAACTGCACATTACAACAGTGGTATGCAGAAGAGCATCTCTGAATACACAGCACGTCAAACCTCTAATTGGAGAGGCTACAGCAGCAGAAGACTTAATAATAAATACCTAATAAATTGCTCACTGAGTGTACATGTTGTACTAACTGGATCCCTGAATATTACCATGGTACCATGGGAATTTAAGCCTGGTGAGTTGAACAACAAGCCTCACAATTTTGCTAAATGAATTTCACAACATCACTGACAGACGCATTTTAGACAAATTTTGACAGAAATCCCCACCACAAAATGGGACAAGGTACTAATCATGTAGGTGTAAATTCAGGAATTTATGTGAATTCTCCATGGCATTTCCAATGAATTACCATAACGCAGCCATGTACAAAAGTTAACCACAGATTTTACTGGAGTTCTTTCACAGCAGTGGTTATTTAAAGCACTTAGCATCGTGCATTCTGTGATTCCACAGATGAATGCAGATATGTGACTACCCACTGTGCAAAACCTCCCTTCTGGAATATTAATGACAGTAATCAATTTTTATAATGTCACTGGGGTGCAGGGCAACACACGATGACATTTCCATAGCAGAATATATCTAAAATTGGATGTAAATCAGTTTGGTCCAGAGGATCCTGCTGAAATATTCAGTAATTATCCATGTTTAGTGACCTTGAGTGATCCAGAATCCCCTATGACCCGCCCTGAACTGGTCAGAGGTCAAATGCATTTCCCAGATAAGTATCACATGCGTGGTGATTAGCCCTGGGATTTATATCATCGACATTCTGAAGTGCAATGGAACTCAGAATCACAGAACCATAGAAAATTCTAATATTTTGGCACTGAATCTGAATAGGCATAGGATTTTGGAATAAAATTGCACTCAGTTAAGACAGTATAGGTAGGAATAAGGGGGTAGAATCTGTCAGCCTCCTGGTGACATCACAGTTCTGACCCGTTTGACCAAAGCAGATTTACAGGTGCCATTAGAGATGTCATCCCAAAAAATAAATATCACTACATTTTCCTGAAAACACGTGGTAGAAGATTGTTTTTTTTATTACCACATTTCATTAAGATATTACCCACAGATGGCAAAATATGAATTGTTCTGCAAACAAAAGGAGCTATTCTGCTAGAACATATACGTATGAAAAGCATCCTACCTGATTGAATGGCCTGGTCCAGGGTTTACCTGCCATGAAGTGAGGCTTTGCTGGGAGTGAAGACAGGAAATTGAAGGGGACATTCTGACCTTATCCGGTGAACACATCACAGAGTCTGGAGCAATCTTGCCTGCGTTAGATTAAAACGTCCCCATAGGCAGGGGCCAGAACAGCACTGGTCATAGCAAGGTTCCATATGGGGTTTCGCTCACCACCCGTCATCCAAATGAATTAAAAGCCATCTGCTTCGAAGAGAATGAGCCCGTGCCCAAAAATTGAACTGGCTAGGAAGCAGAGCTTGCTTGTAATCAAGGCAGCCAGCTCTAAGCCAAGTCTAATGAAAAGACAGAAAATGACACTGAGCATTCTTCAGAAAGCTGGAACAGCTCACTCCTCATGTTTCTCTATGAATGTTGTGATCTCCAGTAGCACACTGCAAGCAAGCATTGACTATTTGACCCAGCATATGAAGGTGCTACACATAGCCACAAGCTCAGCTCTTTTGAGACATTGACTCAGGCGTGTCTAAGCTCTGGCCAGGGCATAGCTACAAATGCAAATTTGGTGAATGCAGAACTTTCCAAAATGTGTTTGCGGAGAATGAAAAGCTTTAGCTTACAAGTCAAATTATTGCTTTTTTGTGTTGTATTCACAAAATTGTCATGTAGGCAACTTCTCACAGGGAGACAAAACCTGCTAAAATCATGCCATTAATTACATTATTACATTACATTATTTACTGGTGGGTGTGCAGGAAGTTGAAAGACTTGAGATGTGTGCAAGATCATCTGGGATTCTGTGGGTGATACGGTGACGCAGAGGCCGTTGAAGAGTGACAGCGGACATGAGAATACGCATTGTTGTTCCTGTCGTGGACAGCTCGAGACACTCCCTGAAGCATGAAAGCAGCAGGTTCTTGCATTGACTGGTCACCCAACGCTCACACCGCACGCTTATCAGCAGGTGTATCAGATCTATGACCAGCAGACTCATCTGATCCTGGAGGCCGGTGTCATCTATGAGAGGAGACACAGCTATGACATCTGATCCCGTGAGACCTCCTGGGATTAGCTAATGGGCCTTTATGTCACCCTGAGGGCTGCTACTGTTCTCCCAATGGCAGTCGGTTCCCAATTATGATGTGTGTGTGTGTGTGTGTGTGTGTGTGTATGTGTTCGTGTTTGTGTGTGCGTGTATGTGTATGAGTGTGCCTGCTTGTGTGTGTGTTTTATGTGTGTGTGTGTGTGTGTGTGTGTGTGTGCATGTCTGTGTGAAAAAGCCACTGCGTGCGTCGTGCGAGAGGGAGTGGGATTGTGTTTGTGTGCATTGTCTGTAAATAATGAATGCTTGTCAACCTCTGTCAATCATCAACAGAACAAAGCAGGATTGCATTGAGGATGCCCAATTATACACAGAATCCAGCATCGTCTGATCTTGTAAGCAAAGGTAGAAAAGAGAGTGTGGGAGAAATCTAGTGTTTTTCTTCTTTTTTTTTTCTTTTGATGCATTAATAGCTGCCCTTCATTATATTTTCCTTGACAAATGAAAACTTTACAAGGTGGCTGGGTCCAACATTAATCTCTGAAGTAGAGACAGGCTGTGATACTTGTGTAACTCTCCCCTGACAAAGTTTGTGACAAAGTCACAAACACTGACAAAGTTAGTGTTTGTGATCCCAGGTCATATCTTGGGCTGGCTTGTACAATGAGGGCATTCTGCGTTTTGCCACCATATTTCTGTGACTGGTGAAGTGCATTGCTCTTTTTTACAGTGACCATTGTCACATTTTATTCCTTTTTTATTCCCATCAAATCTTTTCTGTTGGCCCTTGCAGTGATGCAGTACTATTGCTCAGTTTGGAAGGATGACTGTAAAAACATAAGCGGTCTGCCTCTGTTTCTTCCCACTCTGCTCCTGTGCTGGATGTGAGCAAAATCTGTGCAGGTGGAGAAGACAGACACCTCTTCAAACCCAGGGGACAATTTAGAGGGGTTGGGACAGCCAGCACACTGACTGAGATCCATTGGTCTCCCGTCACCTCACCAAAAACACTCCTTTCTGCAAGTTTCAAGTGCCGTCTCTAGGTTTATTTCAGGCCATGAAGGAGACGCTGCACCATACGTGGTCCCAACCCAACATCCTCATTTTTGGAAAAGGTTGAAACTGCAGGCCCACGGAGCTCCAGGCGCTGATCAGCCATGGCACCGCTGGCCCTGTCTAGTCTCTCTGTACACGTGATGTGGAGGGAGGGGGTGTGACTGGCTCTCCTTCTGCCTGGAGCGATCAGGAATCACAGCAGTCTGACAGCAGGCTGAGGGGGGAGTCCGTGATTAGCACTATGCAGACAAGCATACGTACAGCCCACTGCACTGACACCATCCAGAAGATGCACCAGCCACTTGAATAACCGGCCTTATGCAAGAGCCACTCGTATGCTCAGATATGCCACTTTTAAAACAAGTGATTTAAGTTATTTAGAATTTAGAGGTAGGAACAACATTCATGAGTGCCCCTGACCTGTCGCACGAGTCACGTAAACAACAGCCTTTGTCTGGCAAAAACGAAGGAACCGCAGTCTACACAATCAGGTATCAGTCATCCCATGTTCTTATTAATATCATTGGGCATCTATCTAATGGAAGTGTACCATATGTGTGTGATAGTACTGTATGTATTACAACAGACTTCTTCATTAAGGACAGTTGTCTGAAGTTAGGTGCGTTTGGTGAATCCGACGTGGCACACCCTTCATTGAAAAGAAGACATTTATGATAAGAATATCAGCATGAGCATTGTTTAAACAGAAGCAACAGAGGCCGAAAAGTAAAAATTGCCTTCATGTTTAAGAGTGGAATAAAATCTGTCTGGATTTTTTAGCATTTTGCATAGCTGGAGCTGTGGGCTGTCTTATCTCAGCCAGCATATTTGGTTCTTGTTTGAAACCCACCGTGGGCTATTTCCTAATATCAATTTGCCTTTCATTCATTCCTCAGATGTCTCTGTGGTGTCGTGTTCCACCTTGTGTTCATAATGTAACTGATAATAGATCTATCCATATACTGTACATCTTGCTACTTAGCCAGAATCTAGGATACCTATGAATGGATGCACCCTCCATATACTATCTCAGAGTAATAAAAAGCATGTACCTGAAAAGACAACTTTGAAGGAGATTTAAATCTATGGTATGTTTAGACCAGAGGTGCACCAAAGAGGTGCCCTTGAATATGGAGTGGAACTTAAGTGAGGAGGTTCCACGGGAAGTAGGTGAAAAGTGTTGATCTCTAATGGCTGTCCACTTAGTACTTTAACTCTCTTTCATCCGAAAACTCAGTTCCGCTTTCCTGATTACTCACCCTCACATTAGCTTAGCCTGCAATTTAGCCATTGACAGTGCTCACAAGTTCACAAACGAAGACGCTTACAACGACTGAATCATTCATATCAAAAAGCTGAGAATGGAAGCCAAAAATTGGTTGTGATATATATAACAGCTGCAGGAATTCATTTTTATCATTATAATCTGCACATAATCACCACACAGACCAGACACCAGACAATTTTGACAGTAAATTGTTACCTTGCCTGATTTCTCTTCTTTTGGCACGTACAGTACATTTCTAAAAGCAATTAGCCTATTCTGCCTCTCCTCATTTTGAGCTGTAACGCAAGAAGAAAAAGAAAGAAAAGAAACGTCCAAGCCAATGTTTAACTTAGATTTAAATTAAAACAGAACTCCTCCATGTTGCAGTTTGCCACCGGAGCTGTATTATCATCCAGATAAAAACACTGACTGTACAAATTATTATGCCCCTTCCCTGAAATGCACACAAATATTGATTCTGATGCTTCATGAGAGCACAGTTGATGAAGGACTTGGTACACTTAAAGTAAAAGGTTATGTCTGTCAATGAGAAGCTGGTTCTTTCAACTCCAGTTAAACAAATTTAATTACTAAACTTGAAAGGAACAAAATAATAAAGTCTTGGTTTTCACTGTGTAGGTGGAGGCTGAAGTTTCAGATGAGAAAAAGTAACTTGGAAAACAAAACATTGTGCCAAAATAATAATAAGGTCTCTGTTTTGATCCATACATGTACTGTAGAAACTGAGGTTTAGTCTTAGTTATTTTTAACATACCAAAACATCCATACAGTTTAGTAAAAATACAAATGGCATCCAACTGTGTTTCAATGCAGTTGGAAACTGAGGGAGGATCTCAAAAACTGCCTGTTCATTTTTGGAAGTTAGATAAAGCATTGCAAATAATGATATCTTTTTAAAATGTTAATTACCAGAAATATATACTCAGTGAGCACTTTGTTAGGTATTTATTAGACAATTTATTTCGACTTCTACTGCAATAGCCTATCCACTTAAGAGTTATGATGCGTTGTGTGTTCAGAGATGCTGCCACACAATTGGCTGATTAGATTATTCCACCTACTTATTCATGCAATTAAGTAAAAATTTTCCTAATAAACAATCCAAGGCTTTCAACAATAGAATAATAATGATAAGCATTTAATATTTAATTATTAATAATAATTAAAATGATAATAATAAAAATGGACTTGGCCAAGAAAATAGCCAAACTTGCATGGGTGAAGCTATGTACTGGATCAATATTGTATTTTGCATTAAAGTATGGTGAAGTTGGGACCTTCAGTTGCAGAATCAGAGAGCAAATAGCATTACTTGTCAATCACTTAGTGGACAGCAACAGAATGTCCCATACATCTGACTCAAAATACTGTATTGCTGTTTTTAAGTTATTATGATGGGTTTTCTAAGTTGATTAATGTAAACTGTTAATATGGTAGCGTGGCACACACTAATTATGCTTTATGATCCAGCCCATACTCCATAATTTCCACTGCAAGAGAGAACCGTAAAAGGCATTTCCTCCAAATATTTACAGTATTTTGTAGTTACATTTGGCTCACTTCACAAATTTGGCAGTGAAATATACAAAGCAGATGGACAAATACACTTATAAAGACCCAATAACATAATCAACACTCATACCAATAACATAATCAAAGATATTTATTTGGAAAAAAAGCTTAAATTGGCAAAGTTATAAACCAACAAGATCAAAGAAAAAAAAAAAAAATACAAAATACAAGTTCACTTTGAAGAAGCAGGGAAATCTCTACAGCGTGGGTATCCCATAGATAGTTTAACACTTTTAAAACCATATACTGCCATTTTTCCCTATGTACAAATGGGATAAAAATCAAAAAGCAATTTCACAATCTGTGAATTCACCACACAAATAAAAGCCACCCCACAGATTAAAATGTAAAGTAAGGAGTTTGACACTGTGAGAACATATAGTATCAGCGATAAAATAAAAAAAACCTTCAAGTCATAAATGAAATAATGTATAGTATATGCTCACATTTTTATAATGCGCACATTTGTAGGCCATAAATAACCCCTCACTCACTCTAGGTCTGAACAAATCATATTTTCTGGGAGGAAATCACATTTAATTCCGAAGAAAGGTTAGCTTTTATAGACAGAATTACAGCAGCATTCCATATTTCCACATGTGAATCTTATTTTAACTCATTTGCCACCTTTCAAAATTGGCACACTCAAAATCCATGCCCAAATCATTGACTTGGAGTGGCCACAAAATCACAAAATGGCAGGATGCTTCATTTGAAAGCATGACAGCCAGCTATCATCTTGCATTAGGATTAGCACTCTGATGCCTTTTAAAAGCCTCCCCATCTTGACAGCTGTGCTGTGATGCATAACATAGATTTCTGTGAAAAAAATTGATAAAACTGGGTTTTATAACTGTACCTCGAGAAGCATATAATACAGTGTGTTGGCATTTTGTCATTCGACAAGAACATTGCAACATGTGTTTTCATTCCCTTTCATTATGGACTAACCATTTCTAAATCCATTAGCATTTCCCTGTGAAGCCTCACTGTATATAATCATCCTTGCAGCAACACATCAGGCAGAGGAAAACACAGAAATGTTAATAGGAGTGAAACAGCTTGTCCCTCTGAAAGTGGCCTTGAAGTGATTCTTCTTTTCAATTGCACAAATTGTGAAAATCATTCTGTTCACAGCGATGTTGATGCGAAAGCAGTAAGAATTTTTCTGTCTTTTTAAACAAAAGAGCAAATTCTATCGGAGATCATCTAAAAATATATTGAAAGATATTTTTTAAAGGATATAAACTTTGGATTTGTTAAATTGACTGTCCACGCTCCTGCCACTTTGTATCCCAGAGACAAATCATCCTTCCGGATAAGACCCGTTCTCACTCGTTCAGAACCTGGGATTCTCAGCTGAATTGCCAGCACTCACCCAATAGCACTTTGGTTCTTCCCTTGATTGCAATGAATTTGCGCTGATCGTTCCCAACACTTGCAAAGATGGTTGGCTCAGCAGGCTAGGTGGAGCACAAAGATTGGAGCCCGAGAATATAATGTGTGGATTGTTAACTTCGGATATTCTTGTCTTCCGCGGCAGTATTTTTACCGTAGGCTGTCATGCGCAGGCATTTTGTTCACCCCAGAAGCAGAGCTTTCAAGTACAATCCTGGCACCGTTCTTTGACGTCGCATTAGGGCTCCTGCAAGTGTTCATTCCAGCTTTTATTTGTGCACTTAGCTCCGAGTAAGGCGCAGATTTTGGCTTCCACCTCAATGTGGGGGATCGCTGCACCGTCAGAAGAAGGTTGGAAAATATAAAGTAAAGGAACTGGAGCCCGTTTGCGTTACTGTTTGATCGATCGACCTGTGAAATGATAAAAAAATGGACACCTCAAAAAACGTAGGAGTGTCGTCCTCCATCAAGCCGCAACACATTTTAAACCACTGATTGTACACGTAACAGCATGTCTCGTACCACAGGGTACATGGATAACCTCAAACTTTGATTTACAAATAGAACACTTTTCACCGAAATCATTGTCATCAGCAAGTCAAGTTCCAGACAAAAAGACAGCAATAAGGCTCGTCACAAATCTCCCGCGGGGTCCTTTAGCTTCCCGCTTAGAGGTCGCTGGCCTCGGCCCTCTCGCAGAGCGCCTTGAGCTTCTCGAAGCGGGGCCCCCACTCGCGCGGGCCCTCGGGGCCCCGGTCCTCCTCCAGGCCGGCGGAGCTGAAGGAGCTGAGCGAGCCGGCCGGGGAGCCCCCGCCTTCGGTGGAGAACACCTGCAGGGAGTCGAAGGGCGCCGTCTCCGGGTGCTGGTCGGCGTCGCGGATGATCTCGCACAGGTACCGTGCCAGGTCCTGGCTGGAGAAGGACAGGCTCTTCCGGGCCGCGCGGACGGGCAGGCCGGGGCCCGGGGCCGGGGGCCAGCAGGGCGGGACGTCCCTGCGCAGGGTGGTGGTGGTGGTGCTGCTGCAGCTGCTGGACTTGGTGGTGTCCTGCTGCACGTGGGCGTGGTACTGACCCCCCCGGGACCGGCTGTACTGGACGGACTGGGCCGGGCTGGGCTGGAGAGACTTCTGCAGCTCGGCCATGTCATACGCGTTCTAGAGAGACACAGACCCAACGCATCCCTTAAACTCTTTACATTCGCTTTTCTGTCTCTACTCTTTCCTCTTTGGCTCCCTAATTTGAGATGCGGAATCATGCTCGTGCTGCATCGGTCATCACGCGCTCTCCAGGGGATTTGGGAGAACGCAGATAAAGAACGTGCTGTCCTCCGAAGCGCGTAATGTCAGACAGCACAGCTTATACACCGCAGTGTGCAGGTTGTGTTCACACAGGCTCGTCACCTGCAGCCTAACAGGTGGACCTGATCGACAGATCGACCAGTGGCAATCGTTGATGTGTGATGAGACACTTTTATCCAGGCCAGCCACCATCCTCCCATCCCATCCCCATTACTATGCTACAGCTCATTTTACATCTCCCTGCGTGGCTGCCTACCACATTCAGCACTAAGACAGTGGGGTTCAACAGCAGAGTGTGGGGCTCACCCAAGCACTAGAACAGTGCCTTTACAGGATGAGCCACCCAGCAGAACGTTGTATCCTTCACTGTGATGTATTTACCTGTCTGAAACCTCAGACAGAAAAGGTGAATTAAGGATATTCAGGATTTCTCTTTTCATAAAGTTTTTCCATGCAAATGACACACAAAAACAGGTCATGACAGAAGGGCTTGATGTGGCTGAATCACAGAACATTAATTTGGTTTTCACATTTTATACAAATTCTGTGTTGTAAAGATATATTGGTAATGCAGTCTTGACATTAAGCTTTCTGAAATGCAAGGCATTTTTAAAATTTGTATGCAGGATTAAGACACTTGCTGAAAAGGCACGTGATCACATTTCATCTTGCTTATATTTTTCATCCTGTTCCACCAATTGATTTTCTGTATACTATTGGCTTTTACTAGAAGCTAAGAAATGGCGACCAACGGTTGAGATTTAAATGTATATGGGTTGTTATAATTGTTCAACCACTGTTGAAATTAAATTCGCTCATGTGGGACATGTTTTTCCACATATCAACAATTCCCCTGCAAATAAAGATATAGCCTGGAGCTCACTCAGATATACAGTGCCATATTGTGCAAGTAGGCCCAATGGCTCATGGAATATTAGCAATTAAATGCTTTAAACATATTAAAAATGAAGAAAAGCCCAATATAACACCATATTGATCCTAGAGGAAACATTTTTCATTATCACAAAAAGAGCCTCTGCAGTGGGCTTGATTTTTAATTCATTTAGCAAAAAAATGGAAATTCAATATACGGTAATGTTAAAAGCACCAAGTTGCTTTATAAAAAGTGAAAACAAGGAATAAACATTTAATAATTAACATTCCAATCAAAGAGATTAACAAATGCACATATCACTTGAAAAAGCATCAGTGTTTGGGTTGTAGCTGCAATATTGTTATGAATTTAATATCAGATTTTCAGGAATATGTATATGTACCAAGTTTTGTATAAACTGGATTGATGGTGAGTTCTGTGTAAAGTCTGAGGCCTCAATATGTTATGGATGTTATACTATATGTCATCCTAATGGCCAAATTTCATCATAGTATTGGATTTTGCAGCTTAATCATAAGAATCTGACAATGGGTTTTTGAGTCAGCATGTGCCTTGTCCCAGGCATGCTTATTTGAAGACGAAAAAATCTGAATAAGCATCCCCAGCACCTCCAGTACTTGGGTCGCTTAATAATAACAAGAATAAATTAGAAAAAATATCTCACTGAAATAAAGAAATATACATCAATGTCAATCATTTGTGGAATAATGGCAACAGTATTTCTACCATAAATAATGCAGAGGAACACACTGCAAACATCAAATGAGAGCTTGGTGCTCCTACAGCGGACTCCCACGGATAAAGTCCCTGGGCCTCACTACTCAGGAGATTTTACTACAGGCTCGTAAAGACAAGCAGTACATTTATGCTAAAAACACCTGCAAGAGACTGATAGGCAACTTGGCAACCACGATAATGCACAGAAGCGCATTCAAATATTGTCAAAAGAAAGACGGCAGGAGGTATTAAGACACTGGTACTGTGTGTGTGTATGTGTGTGTGTGTGGGCGGACAGAATGAATGTGCGTGTGTGTGAGAAGCTAACTCCATGCCGCCTGTGGCCCGCCTCACCTGATCCTCCTCCCCTCCGCCCTCCTCGTCATAGTTGAGCACGTTCTCCCGGATGTCCTCCCAGCCGTCGTGGTGAGCCGACACATGGTACACGCCCTCCTTCAGGCCCTTGTAGCTCCTCCAGCGGGACCACAGGAAGATGCCCAACAGCAGAACTGGCAGGGAAGGAAGAGAGGAGAGTCAAACATCCTTTTCATACCTAACACGGCAGGAAAGTGAATTTTTCAACTCTGGACTATACTGACCTTTAGAAACTTGAGTGAAAATTATTCTCCTCCGCTCTCTCCCTCTCTCCCTCTCACTCTCATACAACCATTCCTTTTTTGAGGTCTTTATTCCCCTCCTCCTCTTTTCTCTCCATTTCCCTTTATTGCTCTCTTTCATGTATACACACATCACTAGAGGTCTCTCTGACAGTGCCATTGCATTCACCTTCAATGACAAACGCATGGGAGAAAAACACACTTGTAAATGTGAAGAGAATGCCAACTGTGCGGGGACACTGTCACCACCTCTACCCCACAATCATCTTATCTGTCTGAGACGCAACTTAACGTATCAATCGAAGCCCTGCAATGTGTGTCCAAAGAGAAATACACAAATCAATATCGCTTAAACCGAACTACTGATGTGAATGCCAGACTCGCGTGCACATTTACAGGAGTATCTGTCAGTCATACCACCTTCACTCCGCAGAAATGAACAGGGGCCGTTAGAAACACTGTTTTCCCCTTAAATACAGACAGCGAAGCTGTGCCCTCGCATCGTTGAGTCTCGTATTTCCAATGCCTGACCGCACATGCACGGCAAACAAAAGAATGCCCACATTGTTCCGGAAAGTTCTTTCTATCCATCAGTGCAGCTTATTGATCACCCAGATGTCACCCCTGCAAGATCTAGCAATGACCTACAATGAATCTCAATGACCCCAGTGTCCTTCAGGATCGCACACACAGTGTTGAGTGGAGCTCCAGACCCCAGTAGGGGGGAGGCAGGCACCAGCTGGTTAGTGACACACTCCTGACAAAGAGAACAGGAGCCCAGGTTGGCTCTGCATGCTGGGATATCTGGGGCTGATGAATCAGCCGCTGCTGGGTAATGAAGCCTCTGGACAGTTGTCAATCCCAGCTTTCATGACTCTGAGCTACAACAGCAAGGGGGGCAGCTGGTGTGACATCCTCAGTAACTAGAACCACAGCCCAGTGATGGAAACATATCTTTACGAGATGGTTGTGTCCTAACAAATGTTACAGTACACCTATAACGCACATGCTTGGGAATAAGAGAGGTAAAGATAGTTATCTTGATTTTGATGCTTTTTTCCAAGACAAGCATGTTATTTATTCGCAGGGCATGTATATACAAGTACTCTGCTTCCATCAATACCATACTTATAAATTATTTGAATTCTTATAAAACAAAATAATATGATTTTATGATTTTGTTCCTCACATAATTAAGGCCTCAGTGCTGCTCCAAAACCTTTAATAAGAACACAACTATATTCACAACATGTCCACCAAATGAATAGAAATATGCCTGTTGGGTTTGCAGTTAAACTAGAGCACTTGAACCTCAATCAAAGCAGCAGCCCATCCATCCAGCTTACTATTAGTAGCTTTTGTCAATCTGTTTTCAACAACTTCCATCATGAGCCCACGGGCCGGAAACTAGTCTTTATATATCCAGTCCTACTGTAGAAGAAGGGGGCGGACAATTCTTCTGGCCTCCACATCAGTACAGTTCCCCATAATGAACTGCAATCCCCAGCAATGCCATGCCCAGAGGAGCACTAACAAAACCTGTGTTCTCATGAAAAGAGCTCATAATACCAAATTTAACTGTGCATAACTTGCCTTCCTTATTATAAAACTGCTATCCATGATTAAACTGGGTTTTGTAAAGGATAGTGTCATGAGTTTTTATTACAAAAATCCCAGAAATGCATACTATTATATATTGCATGAATTACTCTTAGTTTTTTTAACTGTATATTTATATATTCATAAGCATTGTTTGATGTAAGATCCACAAAGTTAGCTCAAAAAAGGACACTCAGTATGCAATGTATTAGGTAGACCTGTACACCAGCTTGTTAATGCAAATATTTAATCAGCCAATCATGTGGCATTAACAAAACGCATAAAAGCATGCTGACAGGGACAAGAGCTGTTGTTCAGACCAAATGCCAGAATCGGGAAAAATGTGATCTAATTGACTTTGACAGCGGAATAATTGTTGGTGCCAGACAAGGTGGTTTGAGTATCTCAGAAACTGCTGATCTCCTGTGATTTTCACACACAACAGTCTCTTGAGTTTGCAGAGAATGGTGCGAAAAAAGAAAAACATCCAGTGAGCAGCAGTTCTGCGGGCAGAGATCTGAGGAGAGAGGCCAGACTGGTTGAAACAGATAGGAAGGTGACAGTAACGCAAATAATGCATTACAACAGTGGTATGCAACAGAGAATCTCTAAGCACATCACGTGTTAAACCTCTAAGCAGATAGGCTAAAACAGCAGAAGACCAATAAGTCTAAAAAATAAGTCTAATAAAGTAATACCTAATAAAGTGCTCATTGAGTGTGGCTCGATTTGATGCGACTATATTAATGGTCACCTCTTGCAGGAAAAGCTGAACCACAGCATGAAGCAACAACTCCTTTACCACAGCGAGGTCCTCCACGGTCTTTATAAACCACGCAGAGCAGTGCAAAAGAGCAGGGCATAACTGGAGGTAGGCCCCTAAGGTTTGTCGAGCTTCAAGAGGCCAGCTCAAAGATTGAGGAGGAGAATGAGCACAAATAGCAGGAAGTGCCCTTAGTCATCCTTGCCTCCTGCGAGTAGTCTTGTCCTCAGTGACCAACCACCGTGTCCATTCAGGCTCGACATACAGTCAGCCCCCAATTAAGAATCATTCTGCCTTTGGGTCATGGTGGTGGGGAGCCGTACATGCTCTTCTGAATTAAGAGAGGCGCTTTCTTTTTCCTCTTTCCGTTAGCCTGCTGAAAGCGAGCAGGGGGCAGACCGCCCTGCTTCACACGGTGTGTGCTAGGCAAGATAAATAGCAAGTGTAATGGCATTAAGATTTTCAGTGTGGAGCGGAGGTGGTGGAGCAGAGGCGGTAGCGTAGCGCTTGTGTGATAAACCTATTTGCCACTAAGAAAGGGCGCTTCAGAAGCGAGGATGCTTTTGTCGCCTATAATGGATATCAAGGCAAAACCGCACTATTTACTTTTAATACAAATTCTATTTCCTCCAGACAAACTTAAATGCAAAGAAATGACCCTCAGCTACTTTAGTTTCAGTACAGGGAACATTGAGCTGATTTAAATTCTATCCCAAACCCCTATTCATTGATCCTGCTTTCTTTGAGCCTCAGTAAACAGCACATTGTGTGACTACAGATTGGGTAATTAACACTTAAAAAGCACCAGTCACTGTCAATAAATAAGGTTGTGTTCCATGAGAAATGAATATACAGTGGGGTGAAAAAATGTGGGCACCCCTGGTTTAAATTCCGGTTACAATGAATCTGTACGTGATCGAAAGCAAACCTGAGACTTTTCCGCAAATTTTAAAGCAATATTCTATTTTAATTAATTTTTTTTACTGTCTATAAATTATATAAAAAAGGAAAAGTTTGGGAACCCTTTTGGATTATTTTTTGTTACTTTTTAAGAAGATGAAGCATCTGAAGTATGCAATAGAAAACATTGAGCAACCTGAAGCTTTTTGGAACAATGTGCTTTGGACTGATGAAACCCAAATTTTACTTTTTGGCCACCACCAAAGAAAGTAAGTCCCGAGAAAAAAGGGTGAAGCCTTTGTGTGGCAGCAGGGGGCACAAGAAATATTGTACGATTGGAAGGATTCCACCAAATATCAAGAAATTCTGGAGGCTAATGTTTGAAGGAAGGTCAATCTTGACATTGAAGTTGAAGAGAAGTTGGACATTCCAGCAAAAAAATTATCTAAAGCATACCTCAATATCAACCATGAAGTAACTCCAGGAAAGACAGATGAAGGTTTTGGAATGGTCACCACAGTCCCCAGACATGAATATTATTGAAAATCTGTGGAGAGATCTCAAACATGCCATACATGCAAAGAGGTCAAAAAATATGTCTGAGCTAGAGGTGTTCTGCCAGGAAGAATGGGGGGAAATTCCAATAGTGAGAATTGAAAGACTCTTAGCTTAAAGGAAGTCTTTACAAGCTATTTATTTGCTCGAGGAGGAGTTACAAAGTATTAACTGACAGGGGTCCCAAACTTTTGCACAGGGCCTTTTTCCTTTTTTAAATTATTTTGAAACTGTAAAAAATGTAAATAAAAAGTTATCTTCCTTTAAAATTTGAAGAAATACATTTAGAAGTCAGGTTTGCTTCTGTTCACTTGTAAAAGGTTTTTTGACCAAGGGCGCCCACATTTTTTCACACCACTGTATGTACTTTATACTCAGTCTGAATAGGTGCTGAACTTGAACTACAATCGAAGAAGGACAAAATTCATCCCTTTTCTCTCGTTTCAATGAGGTTTCATGCCATCACATCGAGCTGATAAGGTTTGCAATTGAAAAACACTATGGGAGCGAGACAGAGAACCTTGACAGCAGTCATATCCATTATGCAATGAAATCCATCACATATTTTCAAATAACTAGGATTTCTTTTTTTTTTAGAATAAAAGAAAATTTATGCTGACTGAATAATACAAATAATAATAATAAAAATGATAATTAAACCTGCAAGCAATGTTGAGGGGGCCAAGCAGGATCATGTTATAAGTGTGGCTGTAAAGGATCAAATCTTACGAGGCAAAAAGTTGTTTTTGCCCCAGTGATCTAATTTTTTCCACATCCTCAGTAAGATAGTCCATATACCAAGGTATCAACCCATCAAAGCGTTCCTATACTGAACAGATGATTTAGAAAATCAAAAAGGCTTGGTCCAAAGATCATCTGCGCCAAATTTGGTGAAGATTGGGCAAACTTTGTGACCTGTGAAAATTTTGATGATGAAATCCAATATGGCAGCCACATCAATGACAGCACCCCTAACTTTGACCCATTGGTGAAGACATGAATCATGGCATCTGGGACTGTCTAGAACTGTCCCCCAAATTTCAAAACTTTTTACCACACAGTTTTAGGGGCTGCCATAGACACCCTAGCCAGAAGAAAAATAATATGAAAAGGGAGAAACACACTTCGCTGCTTGGCCCCCAATAATAATAATAATAATAATAACAATAATAATAAGCAGAGATGAACACCAGATCAGGCATAGACACATGAAGGCATTCCAATATCAGTGAACAAGGGGAAGGGGAATCAGGACGGTACATAACACATAGCAACAATGAGAGTAACCAAAGTTAGAAGAGGACACAGTCAACAGAGCTACCTAGGAGCGCCAAGAAGCAAATGCAGATGGCAAACAGAGAGCTGAAGCTGAGGCCAACATCGTCGTGGTAGATGGCCAGTGTAACCTCACAGTGGCGCCCCCTGTAGCCCTCGGGGCACTGGCAGGTGAACTTGGACGGGGACTGCGCCATGCAGGTGCCGCGATGGCACGGCTGGCTGGCACACAAGGTGTAGATACAGAACTTTCCAGTGGAGTTTTCCTTCACTATGTGACCCAGAGGACACCTGAAATGCAATGAGAGGAACGATGGATACACTTTCATTAATACAAGTGTGGAAAGATAGTTACAAAATGGAGAATTACACTACTCAGGCGGAAGACATTTTTCTTTTAAGAGGAACTTGGGCTCAAGTTGATTGCTGGGCTTGAATATTTCTTCTTTGGAGAGAAGAAGTTTATACTCCAATCATATCTGCAGAGCATGTTGACAAATGACACTGGCTGGAAATACCCCGTTACGTTGTTCCTTAGGTAAGTGTGTGCTTGAACAGTATGCTATTTGTGGATGTAATGGAGAACATTCTAGAGAAAATCATTATTGCCTGGACAAAACTAGAAAATAGCTGCCTGATTCAAATTCAGTTGAATCCACAGAAAAGCATACATTAAATATACTGGCATGGTGAAACTGCTATTTACAAGGGGCTTGCCTTCATGAATTACTGCCAACATGTTATAATTAGGCATGTGATGCCAGTATTCTAGAGAAAACCTTTACTACTTGGGTAAATTGTGTAAATTGTGACAATAGCTTCCAGGTTATTATTACTCTCAAATGTACACACACAGTGTAGAGAAATAGAAAAGATTTAACTTCAAGAAGGTAGGCTCAACATCCATATTTACAAATGAAAAAACAGTTGAAGCCATGAGCATGCACATGAGCATACAGTTTAATTTCTGCAAACAAACATTTGATACATTCAGCTCAATATATTTGAATGTTTAACATACGGCAGTAAACCCATATCTACAGTAGGCTTAATAAAAGTCAAGAGATTTTGTCTATGATTCATATAGCCCCTTGGATGGAAGAAAAACCTGGAATGGAAGACGTTAAGGGCTTTAATATATCTTTGAATAATAAGAATAAAAAACCCAAGCATATATCTTCGCCAATATTTTCTTGCACCGTGTTATCAGGATTTTCTCACATATGTAAAACATCAAGGCTTAAGAATTTCAGTGAATCAGAGGGCAACCAGATAAACACTTTGTTAGCTTGTAGACCTCTTGAGCCATGGTTCTGAAAACCCTATGTTTTGCTATGTAGCGTAAGCTTCCTCTGCATATGGATGAAAGACCTTGTCTGCTGTACTGTTTTTCAGCCGCTTAAAATACAACCCTCGAAGAGATCAAAACTCAGTGACTCACTGAATTTACAGAGGCGGTCTGTCAGCGTTTAATGAAGTCATTGAGAAAGCTTTGAAAAATCTTTTTACCTGACCTGCTTGAAAAACTAATTTTACCCGGTACCCGCGGAGTCCAGTACCTGCACTCGTGCATTCTCCACAGGTCCACGCAGCTGAAGGGGGGGCTGCAGTGGTTCCTCCTGCAGGAGTCAGAGGAGCAGCCAATAGACACGCCCTGCGAGCTCACCACCGAGATCCCTTCTTTGGCCTGACCATCCAGGGGCACATAGTGACTGTTCAGCCTCAGGTCCCGAATACAGCCTGGAAAGAAAGCGTTAAATATTCACAGGTGCCCACGTCTGAAGACGCCAGCACACCGCCACACGTGCACACAGCCTTCCCTTTTGAGGGAAAAATGCTTTTAAAGTCCATTTAATAAACACACACAATGTGTGTTTCTGCCTCAGGCAAAGCAGTCTAGTGAGGCTTGTAAGGCACAGGAACATTTCTAACCAGAATTTCTCCTCTCCTTTTTCCGCCGAGAGCTTTCATGTCACATTATGTCATTTATACTGCATGGTCCCAGAGCTGAATCATACTGTGTTTCAGTGGCAGCGTGCCAACCTTCCCTGTGGCTATAACACATTTCATACACTAAAGATGCATTTGAGGGAATCATTAATTCATAATTGATATTAATCATTCATTAAAGTGCAGCATGATCCCGTGCAATACGACTTGAAAGGTGAGAGTTCATTGAGAAAACCTATTACCCTCGACCTGGAGAGCTACTGGGTCTGCTGGTTTTTGTTCTCACCTGAGAATCAGCGCCCTGTTGAGATCCAGGTAACCAGGTGAGCTGTTCTAATAGATTAATTAAGTGCAGAATAATAACAAAAGCCAGCTGACCCTGTAGCTCTCCAGGACCACAGTTGGAGACCACTGCTCTAGAGGAACATACATTTCCTAGTAGGCTTCCTCTGCCATTCTCATCATGCGGCACTTTTCTGAGGGGCTTGGTACAGCACCTTGGAAGCTCTTGTTGTGGCTGAAGGGGAAGGAATTCCCCAGCATCACTGCCGCAGGGTCGATGACCATCTCTCGGCCACGCCCAGGGGCCTCGCTCACTTCACGCCCCCCGCCGCCCCCGTCCAGCCGCAGGGTCACCTCGTTGTCATAGCGATCCAGGTGGACCTCGTGCCACTCCCCATTGTCAACATGATAGGAGGGCAGTATGAGGGAGTAGTCCCCGTCACCAAGGTTGTAGGAGACAGCCAGCAGACCCTGATAGATCTGAAACAGACAGGAAACGGTGTCTAAGAACCTCCAGGGCTTCAATTAGACCTCACAGGCCATCTCCAATGCATATAAACACACGGAACTGGATTTCATAAGAAGCAGAAGCACTAACAGAATTATACATATGCCTAGATTAATTGGAGATTCAGGCAGAGCATCTCAATAGGGCCTTAATTTATTCAGAAACTCGTTTTAAGTGTGGGTCCCTCTGCATGGTCATGAGGACATCATGCCTCCCCATATTCCCCTTAAGCTCTTTAAATTAATTTACTCCACCCTTCAAACTGATGGTATAAAGACTCTTGCTTTAATCTGTTTTCTCAATTCCCAGCACATAAGTAAACAAAGACAATTAGCTCTATTGATCCAGTCTCTAATTTTTACTCCTGAACCCAGCAAAACAAAGAGAATCTTTAACACCAGAAACTATTTTTCTGCACCGTTCTGCATTATTGCATGGAATCTCAATTGGTCCCCGGTTTCCATAGAACAATCTAAAATGCAAGTGGCCGGGGAAGAGAAAAATAAATATTTATTCAAGTCTGCTTTTCTCTATTTCCTGAAAAGGAAATTAAGGTAGGTTAAACACCGCTTATATGAATTAGACTTTCAGGGAGCACTAACAAACTATGAGAGAGAGAAAGGAACTACTTCAGGGACTTCAGGATGGTCTATCTGTCACTGCTAGAAAATGATGAGGTCTTCATTTCAATTTCAAATACACTAGGACAGTCCCACTGAGCATAATTTGTAAACTACTATTTTATTTTAGGTCTTATGCAGATAGAACAACAGACCAGCTGAGAAGGAATTGCATAAATCATAATGTAAATCATGTCATTCACTGCTACTTTCCCAGAACCCAATAATCCACACACCCTCAAAATCCTCTCATACCCTACCATTGGTTCATAATACATGAAAAATGATTATCAAACATTTTCTGAAGGTTGTTTAATGTGTTCTTGTCAAGGTTTCTTAAAGAACTATACATTATATGTAGTCCCTGTTATCAGCAGCTCTTTGCCATGCTAATCCCAGGCTTCAAACTCTGCAATGCACACTCAACCAAGAGAAGTGACTGATGTACTGCAAAATCATGGACAATAGTCATTATTTTCTCTCTTACAAACGCACAGAGACACGACTTTGAGTGTGTGTGGTATGACCTCCCAGACTTGATTTAGGGATTTTAACACAAGAATGTCAGATAAATCACCACAAGATTAAACTTAAAAAAAAAAAAATTAAATGGACAACAACAAATGACATACATATTAGATAATATAAACATGTACTTCTGGATTTCTGAGTTTCCCATTTAATTCTAATTCCCGTTCAACTCTATTAGCCATCACAAAGAACTACCACACAGAAAATGATTTTGGTGCATTTAGCCACTGAATATTACTTATGGAAAGCCAGGGATGGTACTTCCACAGTACAGTCAGTCTATGCACAGTATTAGCTAAACTTGCAGAGTCAGTCATATTGCCTATTTGAGAATATAAAACACAATCCCTGAACTGAGAGAATATTAATAAAGGACAGTGCATACCGCATTTTCATAAATATGTCACAAGAACTAGACAATGATTCACTGAAATGATTGGGCCCTAAAAAGTTGTGAGCTCTCTCTGGCAGACATGGGACGAATGGATGAGCATTTGTAAAACAGCTCTGTTCTTCTGACTACAATTGGAGGCATCAGCATGAACACTGAAAGGCTGACTGCATAATACTAAAGGACATCTGTGCTCACAGGGAATAAGGTTGGGACTGTTTGTGCTTGGAGTGAGATGACCTGTGTTGGGTTTTAAAATAATTGTGGCTCCCTGAACGGTTTCCTCTTGGGAGCGGTTGGGGCACTGTCAGCGGTGGAAAATGAAAACGTTCAGCAGGGATGTTCCTTTAAGTCAATCATGAAGCACCCTGACGACTTGTCATTGTTCTTCATGTAAATGAGCACCGAATTTGTCCTTATTAAAGCCAGCAAAAGGGCATGTGGGAAGCATTTTGAGAAGCAGTGAAGGGATTAATCTAGACCACCCATCTTAGTGACTTTGACCATGGAGTGATTGTTGGTGCCAGACAGAGTGGTTTGAGTATCTCAGAAACTGCTGATTTACTGTGATTTTCACACACAACAGTCTATATATTTTGCAGATCAGAGAATGGAGCAAAAAAGAAAAAAACATCCAGTGAGCAGCAGTTCTACGGGCAAAAAAGGGATGTTAATGAGAGTGGTCTGAGGAGAATGGCCAGACTGGTCAAAGCTGACAGGAAGGTGACAGTAATGCAAATAACCACACATTACAGTATGCTGACTGAGTGATTTACTGTCATTTTAAATAAGTTAAAAGCACCAAAAATCAGTTTGTCCGAAATGCAAAATAGAACAGGGCTCGAATTTTCTGAAAAATATACAATGTGACTTATTACAACAACAAGAACAACAACAAAAAAAAGAATATCTAGCTGCTCTTATCAGTTGCAATATTTTCCCTCACAAAACAAATGCTTTCAATTTAAAAACAAATACTTTCAGGACATGGGGACCTACAATATGTTCAATAAGACATTGAAATAAATGTTAGAAAGTATGAAATTGCAGTGTTCAGCTATCCGACTGTATAAATGGACTTTATGGAGGAAATAAATGCAACCCGCATGTCAGTTTGGACAAGAAAATCTGCTGAATGCCAAAAGTCAGCATTCAATTTGCCTTACGTTCTTTCCTCTATCATTCCTTATTGTCTTCAAATTGGTTGGCTACGTTTCCCATTCAATATATCTCCCCATCTCTATTAGCCATTGCAGCAGGCTACCACAGAGAAAATGAATTCGGTGCATTTAGAGCCACTGAGTATGAGTTAATGGACTTTCAGCAACAGAGCTCCCAAACTACAGTCAATCCATGCACAGCATTACATAAAATTGCAGTGAGTCACATAAATTGTCTATTTGAGCTCGTTGAATATTCTGTAATTTCCTCAGTTGTATATCATTGTGTTTTGAGTGCAAAATGGGAACTGCAGTGTGCTGCAGTAAATGAAAGGGTCAAGTTTATTTGTCTATTAAAGAGAATACTGAAGTGGCTGATGAGGCTAGCTAAATTACCCACCTCTTTCACGCCAATTTTTTTGTCTGCCCGAAGACAACCTAACAATCACGGGAAATACACATACAGGCTCCGCTGCTGTTATTGATCAAAAGAATCTTGAACCATAAAAAATCCCCGCACAGTACACAAAAGTGACGGTATCACGTAACTGCTCTGTTACGTGATATCACGCTGTAAGACATGGGAGGAACGGGAGGTGTAATTTGCAGAGGAAGAGTGGGGAAACGGTGAAGCGGCTCACCTCCAAACGCAGGTACTCGCTCTGCTCCTTGGACAGCAGGCTGATGATGACTCCCCAGTGTTTGCGGGACCGCACCAGAACCTGCACCAGGGTCCTTCGGGTCGGCAGGGGGGACCCCAGCTGAAAATGGCTGTAGCTACGCCCATCAAACGAGTACTCGGGGACCTCTGTCAATCACAAACAGCAAACAATATACTCGGTTCTGTACAAATCCAGAAGCCAGACAAAGTTAATTCAGATCGTATTCTCACTTTGCAAGCAATGTCTTCACGCTAATTAACAGTGCTTCCAAGATTCAAACACATTTAGACTCCTGTTCATTACACAGATATTTTAATGGATGAATTCAAGGTGTGGTACGTTGCAAGGAAGTAAGACTCCCAGTTGTTAATTCACGCATACTTCATTGAAATGAACCCGTCAGAAGCAGCTCCAAGGCTCTTCAATGACATTCCCTGCCCCCTTTCGGTGGATCCTCCTATCGGACTTATTTATTTATTGGATTTTTGAACATGATGGCTACACACTTCATTCTGTTTTCATCTCACTTCAATGCAAGGCAGCCTTTAATAACTTGTTCCCTTCCAGTCCCTGGGGATGAAATGAAGATGGATGTCAACTTTATTGGCAAGTCCCCACGGAGAAGCATGACTATTTAAAATGTCCGGTTCTGCTCACGCTGGATGATGGTGCATGAGATCCAGCCCTCCTCATCTCAGTTTTGAGAAGGAGCCCATAAACACATTGTTTGATGACGTGAACCCTATGCCCCTTATTATTCTCCACGATGGACTGCGTGGGAGGAGGTGGAGGAGCCATTGAAATTTGTATTCCGTCCTGATGCATACGCATATTCAGGGATCGCATTTAAAGAGAAGGGCCAATCTGGGGAAGGCATGTCTACACTCTCTTTATTCCATCAGGGAAACTAGGGGATTACAGTGCGCATACTGTATCACAACATCCCTTTCATCTTTATAGATACAGCTCCAGCTAACCACGAGACATCCAACAAAAGGTAACGTCCCTCACTCGCTGACTTCCTGATTGACAAAATGGCTGACTGGCTTCGGTCAACATAAATATGCTATATTGAAAAGAAAGCACTTTGGTGGGCATAGAGTGGCACTATCACTATTTCAAGGGATGTGAACCACCAAATTAAATATAGTTTTGAAGCAGTCGTGTTATTGAAAATATCCAAGTAACTTTTGTCTGAAACAGATTTGTCTGTAATCACACAGTTAATACCTTAAATGTATTGCAATATAATATCATTAATGGAACAGTGCACAATCAATAAACAATTCTTTGTAATCAGAAAATTCTTGTCTAACACAAATTATGAGAATCTCTAGAGATTACCCAAATCCAACAGAAAACTAATAATTCAGAACAGGGTATTGATCTAGTAGTACAATACAAAAACCACCTCAGAGTGAGCTGGCATGAACACAAATATGTGCACTTGTACAGACCCATTTAATGTGTTCTTAAAGAAATATATACAGCCATAAGGTTACAGTGCATTGGTTTGCTAATTGTGATGCAGGGAATAAAAAAACTAATCTCCAGCAACATGTTCTGCATAAGATGCAAATGTGTGCCAACCCACACTGTGTAGCATATGGAAATGAAGTTGAAGTTGAAAGTGTTTTGAAACCACTCTGAAACAGCATTTTGGCATAAGTCTATTAGGAAAAAATTAATCTCACTCGATTTCAGTCAAAATGTGGTAAACCATTAAATATGTAATTTAAGCAACAGGACAGTATTTCTTTTTTTTTTTTTTTGAAAACATATAGTAAAAAAGGGTTTTGAAATGCCATAATTATTTTTTATAATCATTGTCACTCATTTACTTTGAAAACTTTAATTCTTGCTTTCAGAATACAGACATAGCCATTACTTTTCAGTGGAGGCATGAATAAGGGATATTTTGGCACACCCAGGGTGGGATCAAACCGGTAACCTTCTGCTAAAAAGATTGCTCTTATCGCCTAGGCCAATGTCGTCCTAAGAAGTAAGAATAGCCTGTATGGGTTTACTTCTTGGTTGAGATTTCAGAATAACAGGTAAATAAAACACAGCCTCCTTCTTCTTTAGCATACGTTCCCTCTTCAGTGTTTCACTGCTTCCTTGTACATATTATTTTCATATTATCTAAAAAATTAAGTATATTGCACCTTAGTTTAAGTCAGTAAGTCAAAATCAGTTAGACTGCATATCCATTACCATCTTGTACACTGGCAGACATCAGAAAGTACTCCAACTTTGGTTTGAGCTTCATTCTGTCAGCCTCTTCTGTCAGGCTAGCCATTGGTAGGACCTCCATAGTTAGCATTAGATGTCAGGTTCACTGGAATTGGTATTTTAAACAGTAGTGGGTCTGTCACAGGCAAAACAGCAACAATGACAGCTTAACAACATTGATATCGTGGTGTTCTGACTGGAAATATTTTGTTTTTACTCATGGTGTACGAAGGCTTTTGTTGAAATGTGTATGGCCAGGGAGTTTAATACATGAAGCAGTATTGTGAAGGTTATGCCATTTCATTCTAACCCTGAACATGTAATAGCCACATGCCCTTCAACCCACAAGTACTGATTCATCAATGGACTAAGGCAGTTGTTGTTTACTTAAATGACCCTTTTCCCTGTAGACTATCACGGTATTTAACAAATATTTTGACAACTTTTGTGAACTTTGCAGTCCTTTGCTTTGAGTTCTTAAAAAGGAAAATGAATGTCAGGCTGCCTTACAGGAAATCTCTGAACAACAAAGGCAATAAGCCAACCATGTCAGCCAGTAAACCCTGCATTAAATGTATAGTTTTGGGTGCCATACCCTGCTCGCACTGGTGCCCAGTGTACCCTGGTATACACTGGCAGCTGAAGGAGCCCCACTCTCCATGACATCGGCCATGGGGTCCGCAGGATGGGTACCCCATGTTTACACAGTGTCCGTCTGTCATCAGACAACCCGGGGCACTGTTCTTAGAGTCTGCAGGAGAGCCAAGATCGTAGACCTAAAAGAAAAAGAAAGAAAGAAAGATTACTTTTACCACGGCACTGTGACCTGCTTGGGAGAGCACAGGAGAAAGGGGGAACACAGACTCCTATAGCTGGAGTAGGTGAGAGCCAACCATACAGGAGTAAAACCATATAAGGCTAGAGCTCACAACCTTGTGGTAAATATAAAGCCCAACCGCTTTATTATTTTCCTTTTATACATGTTTTATCCATATAAACAAAATATAATATAACATACATATATAAATTCAATTTTATCGATATACATTACTAGGATATGTGGAAAACAGTAGTGTGTAAAGGTTAGAGTGATGAGAACCTGGAACCTGGAAAAATAAAGTGGGTCAGTATGGACCTTGGAGAGGCTCTTGAGAGAGTAAAGCTGGATGTGCATTCAACCAGTCATAACAAAAGCAACTCATATCCAAGACCATTCAAAATATGACGAATACATATTTGTAGATTTTAATGTGATTATAGTAAGTAGGGTTTTACATTGCTAATCAGGTGATTTACCAACATACTGAACATTTCAGATATTTCCATTTTTATGTCAGATGATTCACCAACTGGCTGTAACTGGCAGCAGGTGTGACTGCATAATCTTAATTGTGTACTCTATGGGTCCCTAGTTCCAATTCAGGCAGTAGAGGTAGGTTCAGTGTTCAGTATGCAAGACTCATGGCTTAATTATAAGTGCAAAGAGGGGAGAAAGTGTTATATGCAATGTACATTTTTCTTCTATGTTCCAGCCCCAATAAAGATGCAGGTTATGACCCCATGAGTTGAGAATTGTGTCTGTGGAACAGCAACAGAATTAAAACTAAAAAGAAATCCCCAAAGCCAATGCAGCATGGGAACAGAATTTCAGCTTGAGTGTGCACTATGAAATGTACATCATCATCCATAAAACCATGGTCCTCAATAGCAGCACATACGTTTTCCATTACCTCACAGCAACCATGGGTTACTTTGGTTTCAAACACCTTTATACACCGTGCTATAACGTGTGTTTATAGCACGGCTATCCAATTCGAGTCATGGAGGGTAACTGTCTCTGCCGGTTTTCATGATTTCCTTTCAATCAGCAGCTACTTCATGTTTTAGAAACAACACATGCTGACTCCAGCCAAACGGTGACTAAATTTCAGCACTTATGTGCAGAAACACATTAAAAACGAGGAGACACAAAGGTCCTCCAGGAGTCATGTACTGCTACTATAATGCTGTGTGAATTTACACCTTGTTGTTCATAATCGGAAATAAAACCCAGACCCAATACCTTGTAATATAATAACATAATGATTACGGCACTGTATGAATGAGCAAGTTCAGGTTTTCCATTAGCGATTAAAAGGGCAGTAAAGTAAAAATTAGTAAAGTAAAAATTAATAGTCAAACATCTTGCTTAATATGTGTGAAATAGCTGGATCCTAAGTCTCCTCTCAATAATACATGATGAAACTAGAAGGCAACTCTACCACAACTGCAAGTAAAAAGCAAGAAAACATCTTTAGGCATCTAACATAAGACATGATTTCAAATTATTCAGGCATTTGAAAATATTTATCTTCGCTAATAGCTTCCTACAGTACCTCCAACCTCAATGGCAACAACAGTTCAAAGCTGCCTTTCAGTCATTTAGCAACGGGTTTGACCCCAGCCTTTAGCTCAGTGTCAACAAGGTGTTTTTTTTGTGAACAGATGATTTTTGTTGATTAGTACTTCAGAATATTATAATGCTTTTAATTAGCACATTTAAAAGCCCTGAAATAGGAAAACATGCACATGAGTATAATCATTTGGCAAGTGGCTAATATTAGTATTTTAAAACTGGAGCACTATATGCAGATTGCAGATTATGTTGGGAATAACAATAATAGTCATCATCATCATGAAAAGGACTAGTCCTTTTCTTGTATGCACATGCACATATAAGTTTTGACCAAAAGTGATGGTGGGGCACTGACCATGGTATCTAACCAGGATTGATTCAGTAAATATCCAGCAGTACATTTGACAAATTAAATGTAGAGAATGTAACTCTTACAGTGTCTGCGAAATGCCGGAAATGTGAAGTTTGCAACATGAAGTGGTTTGGTTGATGGTTGTAGTGTATGGCACAGGTACCTTACTATCCACCACCAGGTTGCGGATGCAGCCGGAGAAGTGCTTGTGCTGTAACTGAGGGTAAACGTAGGGCAGGTTCTCATTGACTCCACCCAGCTGCAAGACTTGGGTCACGTTGAGGTGCCTAGGGGAGACACGCATGGGTGGTTATTCAATCCATCCATCTACTGTACAGTATCAATATCCAGGCACGACTAGCCTAGCCACAATCAATCCACCAATTCATCCATCATTCTCTAGAGGGGCAAAACATGTAATGGCCTATGATACAGACTAACTCATGATGTAAATATGACACAGTGGGTACAGTATCATATTGGGGGTTTTCAAGACCAGGCTTGATACGGTGTTTGATACTATTTAGCTTTTAGGCAAAGTAGGCAGTAGGTAAACTTTGGGGTAGGAAAAGTCGAGCATTGCTGGGCTGAATGGCCTGTTCCTGCCATTACCTTATGCTATGTTATGTTATATCAGTTACTGCAGAAGCAGTGATCAGAGGGTGATAATGTAAGGAATCAGTTGTGTTACCTGTCCAGGTTTGGTGTGACCCCAGTGACTTCACAGGAAGAGTGGTCTTCAGTCGTCAGCCAGCCGTCGACACCCTCCGTCTCCATGACGGTGACACCACTGCAGCGGTCCAAGGTGAAGCGCACATCCTGCAGAGCACAGAGAGGAACAAAGAGCTCTTCCTGGATGAGTCAGAAGACGCTCAGGTGTAGAGATGGAAGAAGGTTCTCTCCCTGTGAGTGTGAGTGTGAGTGCTCTTTGGGTGATATGATTTCCTATTCATGCTGCTGGGCTCCAAAAATGCTCCTTTTTGTGTACTTTGTTCTCCATTATTTTCCCAGGTGAGTCCCACTGAGATTTCCATCTCATTTTCAAGGGAGCCCTGGCCAGGAACGGCAATGAGCGGCCAGTTCACACAAAAAAACACCATACACAAAGGAACATCACAAATCTTTGATAATACAATTACAGAAATTTGTATTAGTAAAAGAAATTACAAACATTTGTTCTTAATGTCTCAAACAACTTCTTGAAATCACCCAGAGGGTTGAAGCAGTCCAGCTTAATGTCTTTCTGGAGCATTATTATGGGGCATTATGCCTGAAAGCAGTCTTTCCACGCTTTTGTGGAAGGGTGAGGTACAGCGAAAAATGGCACGCTTTGGGAATGCAATTGTATGAAAAGTGTTCCAGTTACAAAGGCAATTTAGCCATTTTTAGAGATTTTGGTCGTCTGATTGAGACACTTGTAGCAGTCGGAGCAGTCCTAAATTATTATTAGGATTATTATAACATACATTATTGCAAAGGCGAGAGATGTGTATCCCACGCTTGCTGGTTTAATGCGCATAGCAGTCTGGGGATATTACAGAGGCACATCAGAAGGGAAACATCCAGTCATTTTTGCCTGACACATTATACCTGGATCCCTGTAACAGCTGGGGGGGGGGGGGTATTTTCCCCAGACATGCAAACCACAGATATTTCAATAATCAGTATGTACCATAGCCTAGAGTCCTTTTTCCTTAAAATTCAGGATTCAGATATCAATTATTTAAAAAAGATTTAATATTAGAGAATCCCAGAAGAACTCAGAACCATTAGACCATCATGTGGTGTGAGAAATGTCGCCTTACAAACACGCACCTTACTATTGCTCCTTATATCGAGCCTGTGCCATCGTCTGTCTGCTACATCCACGTTGCTTGGCAACTGAAGCACCAACGTGCCAGAGCCGTGGTTTATCTTCAGAGTAGGCGTGCCGTCAATAATTTCTGGGAAGAAAGATGCTATTATGAAAAACCTTGCGGTCACGGCAAGTTTTTATAAGACATTTCCCATATTATCAAGGTCTCAAGGTTTCATCATGAAATTCTGCAAAAATACAGAGATCACACTAATATAACCCACTTCAAGCACAGAGAAGCATATTTTCACTAAATGTATAGCAGAGCTCTAAAACATTAATCAGTAACATATTTACTGAAATATGCCTCTTTGAAAAAAGGAACGAAACTAAGCTGATACCAGGAACAAAATATAGTCTAAAATATGTGATTAATAACACAATTTTATAAGACATTTGACACACAATGGGATTATTTTAACAATGCTTCAGTGAACTTTGGCATACTGTTTTCATTGGCCAAACAGGACGAATGTGTTACCTGGTTTACATAATATACAAGGGTCTTTCATGGCATGGCAGATTTACACTAGATTTACCTACAACCTTTATAAAAGGCAAAGGAGGCAGGCTCCAGATCCATCCAGAATGGCATTCAAATGCCAAAAAAGATTATTATTATTTTATTTAGCAGTGTTAGCAGCAGGGTCATGGCACCCAAAAAGACTAACATTTGGAAAGAAATAGCAGATGAGGTTAATGCAATCTCATCAATAGAAGCAACTGAAGTGAAAAGAAAATGAATTAACTGAAATTAACTGATTAATGAAAACTGAGTAAAAAAAGAATAATGTCTAATTGACTAAATCTGTCTGACAGAGGAGGCCAATGCATGACAATGCTTTTGAAAGCCAACGAGTGCAAACACCATATTTATAAACACCTGCATGAATGCTTCGTGAGAAATGTGTTCATATCCAGCTTAATAAATTAGAGCCAAGGAGAGTCTCCATACTTTAACAACTCCAAACTGAAGAACATACTGAACTGAAGTCCATCTAATTGAAGAGACAAAAATCCACACCCATCCACTCTGATACTGAGGATCCCTCCGAACTGTATTTGACGAGGCACAGTTGGAGACAGAGCTCTTAAAAAGCCAGTACCAGGTTAGAAACATTGACCACAAGTCCACCGGTTCATGTAAACACCCAGTATAAATTCTTAGACCAAAAACTCTAGGGAGAAAAGTTCTTCCCCCAAAAGCAATACAAACTGCTTTACTCTTTCACAATACACCTGAAAGAGAAAAAAACCCCTCACTGGGGAACTGTTAAAACGGGAGCGCCAGAGAGACACACACACCGAGTGTCTGCACCTGTCTGAAAATCCCTTTGCAGATTAAACCGGGGAGCGTGAACACTCTGGAGGAAACGCTACAGGTACAGGGAGAGGCTGCCAGAACGTCAGTTCCATCAGTCTGGGTTGGGTGCGCTTCCTCTGCGTGACATTTCCAGGTGAGGGGCGGCACGGTGGGTGGCGGCTGAGGGCCCGGGGAGGGCGGGGGAGGGCTCGGAGGCAGCACTTAGTCTAATTGAGATTAATCAGGAGATGATGTGTCAGAGTGGAGCGGCATGCCCGGCCCGGCGTGAGAGACAGCACTTAGCTCCGCTGAGTTATGCTGGCGTGGGCCAGATGGACGGATTACGCCTTCGATGCGTTCAGACAAGAGCAGGGGATGGCGCTCGCCCGGGTCCCAACACACTTCTGCTTTTAATCTACATCTGTGATCGTGCCCAATCCCTCATCTGCATTCCGCATTTCTCCCTCTCTTTCTGACACCAGAGAAGATTAATCTCGCCGCTTCGGCACAAGGAAACAGGGTGGTGAAGGAAAAATGTTTTTTTCCTTAAATATGAAAAATTACTCCTCCCGAGCCCTGAAGCAGATGTCACAAAAGGCAACAGGAGGATTTAATAAATTATATTACAAATGACTGAATAAACACACTCAGTAACAGATAGGGTTTCTTAAAGCATGTGACTTAAAAGAGCAGTCTGAAATCTGGTAAAATATGCTATGCATATCCCCCTGTGGATATTTATGTACAAAACTCCGTAACTTGAAAGTGATATTTGAAACCAGGACCATGATAAAACTCTATGAGGCTAAGACTGTGAAACAGATGTGGGAAAATTGATAATAATGCGCGAGTCGCACACTGGGTGTAAGCACTCCACATTTTCATCCCAGAGATTAAGTTTCTAAGAGTGGGCCTGGCTTAACCCAGTTTGTGCTTCCTGCTCACTCACTCCAGCCTGATCCCATTGTGACATTAGCCTCTGTGAAGAATGGGCATGACGGGAAGATACTGTGGCTCTGACTCGTACGTGTAACCTTCTTTTAAGGTAAAGGGACGCTGTAAGTCTGAGTATACCAGTAGCCTTACAAGTAAAATAAATAAAAAGAATTATCATTATTACATGAAATAAAATAATAAGTAAATGACTGTGGATGAATTGTAGTTTTTGTATTGCTACTAGTTTAAAGAGGGGAGGACGTTCTCTCATATTCCACAAGAGATTCTGATGATACAGGCTAGATCAGGACCCGGGTCCCACCAGCACAGGTTTTAAATATATGGCTCCACTCTTTTCAAGTACATCCCACGTTTATTATTCAAATTGCATAACATGCCTTAGAAGGTACGTAAGGTCTGGAAATGCATACCAGTACCGCTTCTGAAGACAAATATATCATAACCTACATCCCATCCAAAGAGCCACTTAACATTAACAACTCAGAGTGCATCTACCAAAGTCTCAGGAACCAAAAGGAATTAGAAATGCGCAACACGATATTTCCCAAAATGGGTTTGTGTTTCTGGCTTACAGTTGCAACAACCGAGAATATGTCAAGATGAGGAGATTTCTCTCTCTCTCTCTCTCTCTCTCTCTCTTTCTCCACTTTTTTCATTCTTCTTCACAATCTCAGTACTGTCCGTCTCACAGCTCTCTGACAGAGCCCTCCCGTTCGAGGCAGGATTCATTTGACTCGGTCTCTCTGATTATCGCTTCTTTCTATTTGCACCTCAGTTCACTCGGCCTGTTGGAGCACAACCTGGCGGACCCTCCCAACTGAACCTGTCTGATTCGATAACATAGCGGGTGCTGGAGAGGTGGATAACTGCCAGTTTACATTTTAGCAACCAATGCACAGGAGAGAGTGTACTTTAACTGCCCATATCACTGGTGGAGGAAACGGCTTTAAGTGGGTATAATTGCACGTATGAATCTTCAAACCAGTGTATTACAAAAAATAAATCAAGTGAATATGCATTGTAGTCAGTTCTTCAACCCATTGAACCACAATATTTAATTCAAGTGCAAGCATCTGTGATTACATCTTCGAGATTCATATTTTTCAACATTTATTACTTGACTTGCTTTCTTATATGTAATGAATATGCTATAAAGCCACTTGAAAGAAATACATAAAATGCACTAGCACTGAAACTCAGATTATTAAAAGTAAAAGAAAATTAAATATACATATTTGATCATGATACCACACCTCAAACTCTTCATCGGACTTTCTCTTTCGACATTGGGTGACCCCCCAGTTCCAAAAAAATTCTACCTTCACACAGGGAGCAGTGACTCAAGATGAGTTCTATCTGTGTTACTGTGAGAAGCTTCTGGAAATATCCGTTGACATCACCTATTGCCATGAAGTCCTCGGGGTCCCATGGCTGAAGCTGAGCGACCGGCCCACTGTAGAGCAGCAGCCCGTCTGCAGCCTCGCTGATAAACTCCAGGGAGAGGTGACTTTCGAAGCATGGCCTTATGGGGGGAAACCAAGCATAGCCATTGCCATGGAAACTGTGCTTGGTCTGCTGGCAGTCTGGGCCCTCAAACTGCGAAGGACATCGGCATCTGCAGTGAGAAAACAGAGCAAAGCTCCAAAATGATTACCGTTATGATATAGTGACTTCGCCCTCGAATGCCGGCTGAATCTGCAAAGCCTTGCTTCTGCATGAAAGAACAATGAAATTGCGTGACTACAGCAGTAATAGCAAAACACAAACACAAGACGGCTTTCTCTTTCCCGCGGGACACATTTCTCATAACTCATCCCTAATAGCAGACGAGGCACGGCAACTGGGCATCGCTGCACCTCCTGCACAGATGAAGCTCTAAAAACTCCGGAAGTCTCCGTGTCAGCAGATAAGGACCGGTCGCTCTCACTTTCTCCTCTGCCGGCATGCAGATCTTCATCTCGCTTTGACCGTCTCTCCTCCAACAGAACCCTTTCATGCGTTTATCCCCTCCAAACTCTCCCCGTTACACTGTTTGGATCCCCGAAAACTGTCACTGCTCACGCAGCCGGAATGAAGATCCTGACAACAGAGGCATGACCGGTATCTCTCTGGAGTCACACTCTACCACACTCAAGCGCGTACGTATCTGACAGCACACACTCCCGCACACGAAGTGCGCTCACTTACATATTCGCTTTGATAAACACACATAGCCCAAACAATACGCGCATTTCAGGGCCCTGTGCTTGCAGTACAAGCTTTCACGAATTAACTGCATCCACCTGAACCTTCCAGCGTTTATGAACCGAAGAAAACAATGGCCCCCTCTCCCCTCAAAACCTGATGCAAATACTTTTCCACATCGATTCACTTTGACACACATGCCGTTCCTTTTCCGTATCTACCTCAGCTGACCGTTCCCTCTCACCCACACATGATCTTAAGTACATTTTCTCTTCTTTCAACTAGTCGTGATGTATAACCATACCCCCCCCCCCACCCTCCCTCGCCCATACTATATCCAGCTGATCAAAACCTCATTTTACACCGCCTATCACCACTTCAAATGTATTAATAATGCATTACTTGTTTATTTTGTCAAGGCCCAGCTATTTTCTTGTTCATTTTTCTTCGTGCCTCTTCAATAACTCTAATAGTGCTTCTGCCATACCTCACACCCCCCAACACATCCCTCTCACTTTTGTGTGCAACAGAAAGCCCTTTACATCTGTGCTGTGTGTTTACGCAGAAAGCCCTTTACATCTGGTGTTGTGTGTTTACGCTCTCCTTTCAAGCTGCCACTCTGATCAGAGATGGAAAAGGAGACTGCTGCACTAGCACAGGCTCTTTGCCTGACAGAAAGAAAAATGAAAGAGGATGAGTCAAGGACTGCACGCTTGGGCTAATACAATAATGTGTTCCTTTAATAAACTGCAAACAATAATCAAAGATATGCCTGTGTTTACAAAGCAAACTGCAGGGAACAAACAATATGAGGTAGACAACTTGGGAAGAATGATGAACTGCACTTTCAAATCAGAGCAAACAAAAGATAAGTGAATCTTTCGCTGTCAATCTTTCAGGCACTAAAGTACAAACCCACAAATGAGAACTGACTGTAAACGTTAGAGATCTGTTTACAGCAGCTTTCCCTTCTGGATTTTTGTGGCGTTTTTCGACTGAAATCATATACTCTTTACAAAGGTTTACATCCTGGATGGTCTGTTTGGCAGGAAGGTGAAATCCCAGAAGGCTCTGGAAACATAGACGCTGTGGCGATACATCAGCTCTGGCGTCTTGAGCTCAGGTTTCACAAAGCAGAGACCGGCCCAAGCAGGCAGACATGTTAAATGCATCACAGACCACATTTATGCTTGCAGCTGACAGGAGATGGGGTTGTTCACGGTTTGAGCAATGATGTCTGGGTTCTATTACAGTCAACGTTTGTTTTCTTATGTACACAAGGGTTCACACGCAGGCATTCCCTGTGAGTTACCTTTTATCAGATGATGAGAGAAACAAATCACAGTTTTGACTGACAACCTGTTACTCAAGCAGAATGCATTTTGAGTCTAATCTTTTGACTTACAGAGAATCAGTAAAATGGGCTTACCCGGAGAATTCAGAAAAAAGTATTTTTGTGAAAATAATAATTGACATGATAGTCAATGCACACTCCACTTACATTTTATTTGACAAATTTTTTAAATTTTAATTTCCATCTGTAAAGGAGGAATACGATGTCCTTTTTGTTAGCTGTGTGAGAGGACCTTTTGCCCCAAACACAGCAGTTATTTGTCTTGTCTGATTATTAATC
>NC_083774.1:20334887-20342387 GCF_963514075.1 Conger conger
GATACACATCAACATTAGGTTCCATTACAGACAAAACCACCTCAAGAGGCATTGATACCTGTATGCTATTCACTCCAGAGAGTGTAAACCATTACCTAGTACTGAACTGCCCATTTACCCACCACTGGAAGGTACAGAATGGCTATAGCTTGTCGTGTAAAATACTAGGTTAATATACTTCATGAACTTTATCCATGTTACAGACATGCATATCATAACAATTAAATGCAATAACAACATATGGCTGTAAGTGATCAATTATTTTCAGTATAAACAGAAAGTTGTACAACAAGGTATGAAGATAGGTTCATCTTCAGCATGACTCTTTTCCCTTTAAGATGTCTGAAAAATGATTTGTTGAATTAATTTGTTCACATTCAATTTCATTTAGTTTCAGCTGAATATCTCCTCCGCCCGAAACAGCTGATTGTCTTTACCATGTCAGGTCTTCATGTATTATGCCTTGTAGGCTGGGTTAAACTGAAGCCAATTCTGCACTGTTAACATTTTTATCATGGCTGAAGAACTGGCGTGTTAGAGGGGCTGGGGGCCACTTAATGTAAAGCAGGGAAGGGTGCCATCTTTCAGAAAGCACAACTCTCCCCTAGTGGGTTTGAAATATATAACTTTGTCCTTCACACTGCATATCTCAGATGTATTTTCCTGTATAAGGCAAAGGAAAATCAGCTTTGACAAAGGTACTGCATTTTTATGTAAAGAGAAAAAAAAAACATTCAGAGAGAGTTTCAAAATGTTGGCTCTGAACAGTTTCAACAAAACATCTTTATTTAGACAGAATTTGTTCTCTTTTTCAATTAATTCAAAATTATTCTTCATTTTCATATGAGGTTAAAGGGGTTCCAAAACTATCATCCTGTGTACCACTAGGCAAGCACTGGGTAATTTGAAATACTGAGTGCCACTTAGTGTAGGCACAAACTAAAATGCTGAAATGTTTTCAACATACCCTGCAATATATAAACTTTGATTTGATCAATTTATGTAAAGTGTAAATAGACATGACCTGGATAAAATTGCTGGATGCATATGCAAAATTGTTAGTACTTTTCCACAGACACACTCAAATTGCAATCACAGTGGTGCCCATAATGAAGAGAAAATGAAAGCATCATTGTCCAACTGTGCACCTAACCTATCCTTCTCCGAGTTCAAAAACAGGCAACACAGAAGTCAAAAAATGAATATCACCCTTTGTACAATAAATATGTATTCCTCAGTCACAACTAATCATTTCATTTGTCAAAGATATAGGTGTCAAGTTTTTTGCCAATATTGCCAATTAGTCTGGACTGATCTTGGCTGTTTGACAGCAGAACAGATTGAGGTTCCAGTTTATGTTGACAGCTACAGTACTCATGGACTCATATGGAGCCAAACAAATATTAAAATTCAGCAAAGCAAGACTGGATAAATTGACCACAGGCTATATATGAATGGAATGTATTAACATCTGGGACAGGTATTGCTGGCAGTCAGATCCAGTAGTACATACTACGGAGTGCACACTGGTAGTGAAACAAAGTTAGTTTCAACAGGTTTCAGGATGAAGACAAATGTTCTTGAAGGTAACACTTTCTTTTACAGTCCCATAAGTACACACAGTACAAAATACATATGATGTAAGGATAGCACATAATTAGGTCATCACCACTGGTAAAATATAGGTGAAGAATATTAAGAAACTATAACTGTAAGGACTTAGAAACACCTCCTGTGCTACCTATCAATTCAAGTCACTATATCATAGTTATCAAGGCTTATCTTTGTTATAGCCTGTATTTGTACACTGCCTAGGAAATTACTTTCTAATGCAGCTGCTTCCAAGAAGGTATCTTCTGAATGAAGTACACAATACAATTAAACTCACACAATAACCAACCTAAAGCTTTGATTTAAAACTTCAAGGTACAGTAGCCACTTTAATTGACAGGTAATAGAGAAGGTGTTTCTAAGTATTTCAGGTGTAGTTTCTTAATATTTACCCTCTTTTTGCCAGTAGCAATTGTGTCATTTCCCCAAATATTGTCCCGGTTAAGTACCTAGTACTTATGGGACTGGTAGAGGCTCTACCTTTACCTTTTACTGGAGCATTACCCTCTTCAATGTCAGTAGTGAACCTGGAGCAGGATCCTTATACAGTATTTGGCTTTTGAAAAGAGGCCCAGAAAAGTACCTGGTCTCATAAAAATACACAGTAAAAGCGAGGAAAGCAAGAGCACTTGATGCTGCGGAGGGAAAGGGCAATGCTCCTGATTAAAACTAGAAGGTTGCAGTCGTTTTTTTCAGGTTCACACAGTAACTGAAATCTAAAGGCTCTGTGTGGATGACAATGTGAGTAAGCTACAAGCTGGTCCACAGACCTAGCCCCCCTCCACCCCACCCCTACCCCTACCCCATGCCTGCGTCCTCCTTCCAGCAGTGTGTGACTAATGCCGTCAGGAGTGTCAGAGCCCAGACAAAGGAGGAGAAAGCGCTGAACTCTCTCGCTGTGACAGTACGCGATCTCTGAGGCTTGAAATATAAGTGCTACCATGCATGTAGCATAAAGGCTAGCGCGCTGCAGGAGCGAGCTGAATATCAGCTTTGTCCAGCACCTCCACGGCTCCACACGACACCGCCGCAAGGAAGAGCAGCTTAGGGGCGACATAAATCCCGCATTTCATGATGTTTAACATACATATCAAATTGGGGTTTTGAATGTAATTTTCGTTAATCTGTAAAAATGCAGCTCGTCTCCAGAAAATTAAAGGCAGGATTAGCCTTTGGTTGGATACCCTAAGCATCATTGTATGTGGCTGCTTCGTACATTATGTATTTCATTATTCTAACAAAAAAACAAAAAAAAAATAATCCAGGGTTTGCATTCTTGATTTAATGAAAAGTTTTTTCATTTCAACATTTTTTCCCCTGCAAGAGTGTGGTAATAATTTTGCTTTTTCATTTCCTTAGAAAGGCTCTGCCATGAATTTGAGGGCACTAATTGGACATGTGATGAAAGATAATGGTAATGTTAATGAAATGTTAGTCTGTAGAAGGCAGTGCCTTACATTAATGCAGTGCTTCCATATGTCAGTCTCATTACTCACGTGCCCACACAGTCTCTGGGCGATGGGAATGTATACAATACCGAGACAATGCAAATCATGTGCTTCAAACAAATTGCTTTAATACCTCAAAGAAAATGAACGGACTTGTTGAGTCAATTATAATGACAAAGAATCAATGTCACGGCACATGAAAAAATGATGAAAAACAGACACTGTGCCGCAAAACCCGCTCCCTCCCAAATTCACATTCCTTTAATCAGCTGGGGAGAAGCGTGTTCCTGTCCGGAACAGCACAGGAGAAAAAGTGTGCGGTTCACATCAAAGCCAAGCCACTGAGGTGAGGCGGTGGGGTTCTTAAACTCCGCCAATTACGTGATGAATAAGAACAAGAAGACAAGAGCAAAATTGTGCTAATAAATTCATCCCCCATTCCCAAACCAGAGTCACTAAGTTGGCAGTACAGCTAGCGTCTGCGAGGGCTCGGCATGTACTATTCACCTGCAAATCAATTTACCCAGTGGATGTGTGAACAATACATTTAAAAAAAAGAATTCATTTCAAAAACAGCCTTGAGGAGACTTTTCTCTTGCCGTTAACAATGTGTCTTGCAGGTAAGAAAATTAGACGTGCATAGATGCTTGATTCATCAAGTTCACTTGATATTCTATTCAGCACAAAGTAAACCTTTTCTTGTGACAGGCTCTATTCTGATATCTGCAAATTGTTCCAGAGAAATACTGCTTGAAAGCTGTCATGGTTTCATGTACTGATTCATAAATCTGATGTTATTGTTAAACTGATGATAACGGTGTAACAGTATGGATTCACACTACTGGTTCATAAAAATTATGTGTGAATGTATGAGTTACATGCCAAGTACTAAATTACTAAATTCCTAAACAGTATCATCCTATTATCCCCATATTAAATCCCACTCAATATATAAAAAGAGTAATGAAGTGTTTTGTCTTTCAGACACCCTTTACAGCTGGCCATGCAGCCTGTATCCAGATACAACTTTTATTGGCAGAGCCATTATTGACCCCACACAGAATGAGTGAGAGAGGTTCAGGTCTCTCCTGACTAAAATATAAAAAAAAATGTTTTTTTACTGTGTTTACACACCTATGTCTTAGTCTTGGATCACCGCTGGAGATCTGAAAAAGTGCTCAAGGACACACTTCCATTGCTGACCCAGCACTTGAACCCATCACAGTGAAGGCCTTTGTTAATAACTACGTTGGCTCTATTTGCAGAAGAATAAAGACAGTCCTCACATGGATGTGCTCTTTCTGTGAAGGTTAGACACCTGACGTAACATGTATCTGTTCTGTTTACTCCTAATCCAGTGGCTTTGAAAAACTGGCCCGGGGCAAGCCCCAGGCTCTGCTAGGTTTTGTTGTTACTCACCACTGAATTTATAAATAAAGCAGCTGAGTAAAGTTAGCACACCTCACGTGATTCATTGAGCCAGGGGTAACTGCTGATTTTAAGGTAGATCCAGTAGAACCCAGAAGAGCCCAAAGATCTCCAAGCACAGGGTCGCAGCACACTGGTCCTAAAGCCTGCTGCCGGCTCACCAGTGAACCATGAGCCTTCCCTGGAGATTCCTCCCCAACGTTCACACCCATATGATCACTGACTTACATTCAAGCCAGTTTGAACAATCTAGTGTTGTAGTGGTGGCTAACGTGTTGTACCTGGAAGTAAAGAACTTCACTCTCATTAGGGTAAGACACCAATACTTGCTTGAACCTGCTTTCATAATGCTAAGACACTGACTGCTGTACCTGCTCTGCCTGTGGATAGTGGTATGACAGGGACCCTGACGTGCCTCACCTGTATCCACTCTGGCTGTCGATGCAGGCTCCGCCATTGTAACAGGGGTTTCTGTGATAGGAAGCACAGGTCTGGTGCACGTGGTCTCTTCCTGAGCAGCTGCACACGGGAGTGTCTGTCACCGTCACGGACACCAGCGACATGCTCCCAGAATCCACCACGGTGGGGGTGTCGCTGATGGTCAGGTGGTTAGAACAGCCACTGCTGCTCCCGCAGTCCATCTCCACGCACTCGTCGACGTGCACCTGACTGATGTTCACCTGGAGGAACGACTGAAGCTGAGGGACGGAGACAGGGAGGGAGGGAGATAGACAGGGAGTGCAGACGAGACGTAAGAGACAAGGAGAGGGAGACAGGAGGATGCGGGGTGAGAAAAAAGCAGAGGAGAGCGGGGGGAGCGTAGAGAGTGAGAGACAAGAAACAAATAGAGGGGAATGAAAAAAACATGAGGAGGGAGAATTATCAAGCAGTATGTTGAATGCTAAGTAAAGGCACGGAGCAGGAGCAGTCTTCATTACAAACAGGATTTCTCTAGAGCCCTCAGCACAACAACATATATGGAAATATCTCTGTTTGCACATAGAGATTTAGAGAGGCGTGCCCCCACCCCAGCACCACCAAGACGGATAGACGGACAGAGTTAGTAAGTGCTTGCGAGAGAGAGAGACTTAATAAGAGAGCTTAATAAGCCAGAGTAATATTCCCATTCCATATTATCTCCAGCTCCCTCCTCATCTCCTCTCACTCACTCAGACACTTACTACTTTCCCTAGTTATCCACACACGGTCCAATATGCATTTAATTGGTCCAATTTTTTACGCTAGTTTTACTTTCACTTGCACAAATGAATCTCGTGTCCGCGGTGAACCCACTACGAGGAAGCAGCTGTCACCAGTAGAACGCGTGCCAGCATGTCGGAGGAAACTCAAGGTTTTTTACAGGTAACAGCTTTATTGAGAATTCTGCTACAAAGCTGCTGGCAGCTTGAGAGACACGCTTAGAAAGGAAAGAAGGTAAAGCAGCTCTATCTGAATTTTAGACTTGAAATGTTTTTTTTCAAAAAGTGTCAAGATTTATCCATGATTTACTCAGTCTCCGAAGCGCTGCAGGTGGCCAGGGCGGAGCCTATGGGAAGCAGTGCTGCTGTTGTACGTGACAGCTGTCCAAGAGCAGGGACAGCTCCCGAGACAGATCCTCCATTGTTAATGGCTCATCTCATCAGGCTGAATGTTGCGCTAGTGTTTGTTGTTTCACAAGCATCTGTTGAGTCAGATACATGGCTCCACTAGCACCCAGGGCTGTTATTAGCATTATGATTCAGCTGAACTCTGCTAACACCATTATGTACTATTTTCTGTACAGTTATGTGCCTTATTATGCATATTTTCATGGATATTGGATAGGGATTCAAGTATATTTCTCAAGAATAACTCCACCGAACCCCAAGTTTTAAGAGAACTCAAGTGGTGAACTTCCAATTCAAGAATGCAACATGGACTGCAGAGAAGAAGGAAGGGAGAGAGAGAGAGAGAGAGAGAGGGGGGGGAGAGAGAGAATAACTCAGCTTTCCCCTGGGATGAGTGTAGGGAAAAAAACTGGAATTCAGGTAGTTGGAGTCTTTTCAAGTGTGAAGAGATTATTCCTTGAGGACTGACTTGTCGAAATCAGCTCCTGACTTCTGTCTCCTTAAACTGTACACATTATCTAACAAAAAAAAGTGGAACTATTAGGCTTGAGAAGCACATCATGTTGGGGGAAATATTTCCCACACAAAGGCAACATGTAGTTTCAGTCCGCTGTGCTTTTTGTGAAATCACAATGCCTACCCCCAGCTCTCTGAACGGTGGCAATAAACATCTCCCTCGCCAGCTCCAGGTTGAGGTGCACACAGAGGAAAATCACTGACTCGCGACAAATGCCGCAATTGTGCAACAGTGGCACGGCTGCAACAGAAGGCGTCGGAAGGTGGCTTACACCGTTTGTGGCTTTTGGAAGGAACATTTTCCCCCACACTGAGCGATTGATAAAATGCTTCCACAACATGCAGACATGCTTCTTCTGCCCCCTTGTATCAGTAAACAACAAACCCCACACACCCCCACTCTTCCCCCTTTATAGCCTGGCCATCTCTGAATAATCACCAGGCACTGTTCACTCCAGTGCTTCACGTGTTTATCCATTCGGTGGGCTGTGTGTGAGCACGCTTTTTTCTTGCTTTTCCTGTTTCACAGCAGGGAGATGGGGATGTTCAAAGCTGGAATGCAAGGGAGGGAGGGATGGAGGGTGGGAGGGAGAGGGGGGAATGGGCAGGAGTGACTGGCAGGGTTGAGGGCACTGGATGATCCATTATTCACAGAAGGGTGCTGCTCAAACTTTGGAGCACCAGGGGCTTGCTCTGTCTCCCTCTCTGAACCGAAATCACATGCCCCACTTCCCCCACAGAGAACACATTAGCCACGAAACCAAACCACACATCTGGAAATACATATGGGTGGCAGAATGTGATTTTTTATTACTGCTTTATATACGGTATATAAAGTATATACGCACACAGTATATATCCACTCCTCTTAATTTACATTATAATTAATT